>NC_142011.1:147289963-147524963 GCF_049901735.1 Notechis scutatus | reverse complement strand
CCCCACCTCTACGGGATGGCTTAGCCCCAAATCCAGCCGGCTTGGGGCACCCCAGCGGCAAGCATGGATCGAAACCATGCACGATCGTGGATTTTGGTCCGTTGCCGAAGAAGCTCAAAGTGGAAGTCCCACCTCTCAGGATTGTTGTTGTGGAGAAAAGAGGAGGAGGAAGGAGTATTAGGTATGTTTGCTGCCTTGAATTATTTATAAAAAACATTAAAGATGGGCTAAAATTAAATAAAAGAATACAATATAGCATGACTTTTGTTTTCAAAAAAGGAGCAACAATACAAAATAATAGAGTATTATAGAATAGAGAATAATCACAAATGAAATTGATAATTTGGTGAAATACCCCAAAGACCCATAGTCTAATGCCACATCAGGTCAAAGTAAAGAATCCAAGAAATAGAAATTCAGAAAATGAATTTATCCAAGCATGGAAAACAATAAAAAGTGAAGAGACTTCTGAATATTACAGGTGAAGCAACTGGAATTCAAGCTCTTACTTCAAAATTTTACTTCAATTACATTTCTTCCTATATCTTCCTGCAAGGGAAGTTGTCCAAGGGACAGATCATAAAATCTGACAGCTGAGTTCATTTGGAGCAGAGGTAGACAAGGCGAAGGGAAATGGAATGAAGTGGGAAAGAGCTCTCCCAATTTCCCTCCCATTTCACTCAGCACTCCTTCTCTGTGCCTGGGATCTGTCCCTTGGGCCATTACAGGGGTGTCAAACTCGCAGCTTGTGGGCTGGATGTGTCACACATGGGCCACCCCCACCCCCGGTTTAGCGAAGGAGAAAAAGGTGCAATACATCACATGACGACAATGTGACACCACGAGTTTGACACCCCTAGGTTATTGAGACGGTGCTGGGCCATTCTGAGAAGTTTGCACTGTGTTCACTAGTAGTTCAACCGATATGTCACAGGTCTGGAGAATGGGTTGTGAGGAATATTGGGAGCTGACACTGTAAGGAGTTAAGTGGCAAAGAGGAAAGCTGTCTGGTGTAACGGGATAAACAATGAGCAAGTTCTCTCCTCAAGGAAATGGCAGTGCTAATAAGTCCCTGTGACTGGCAGCACCCAGACCTAGCCTGAGGATCAGGCAAAATAGTACTGCTCCTGAAACTCCAATTATGAAACAGTAAAAAGTATTGTTCCACAAAATACTTTTCAGCTATCATATCTGTAGTGCAATCATTGAAGACAGAGCCATCAACATACAGCTATTGGAATCAGATTATTTTTTTTGGTTTAAATCAACATTCTACACAGCTCTCTGAAGAATGTCCTAATGCTATTTTTTAAGCACCAGTCGATGCTCTTTCACAAGAATGTTAAACCATTGTTTAACAAGAAATCTGAATCATTCCCATGAAAGTGCATTTCTCATGTAACTGCCTCAGACCTGACAAATGCTCCAGAAAGCACCAGACAAGGACTGTGTGGGCAGATCCTACTGCAAAAGCCAGATGTCTGAACTTCCCAGCAGCCCAAGTCAAAAAGGTCATGGAGGACGTCCTCCTCATGGATTTGAGGACAGATGCATCTCCAGTCTGAATTGGCCAATGGGAGTTGGGCAGATCCAACCCTGACCTTGTCAGTGAACTCTTTTAAATTGTGTCTGTGGGAAAAAAATGTTGGGAAAAAGGAAATTTAAAACTACCTTAACATTAGAATAACTAAGAACAGCTTTTAGTTCCTCCAGTTGTAAGTTGGAGAGAAGGAGAAGGTAATAACATTATATAAAAATGGTTACTGAAACACAGACATGAGGATGATCAACGTGACATACACTTTTTGATCATTAATTATTTTGAAAATTATTCAGATGTCTGGTGAATTCAGTTTAACCAATTTACTAGTGAAACCAATGCTTTTATACATAAAAAATATCCAAACTTTCTAATACATTTTGCTCATCTTTGGAAACACATTTCAGTTATCCAAGCTCTTCAATCTAGTTTTCTCAATTAAGTTCCTATATTTATTTTTAAGACCTTCCCATCTACAATGTATATTTCATCTTCCTACTACTATTACTGTAATATCCTGGTATGTCCCATCATCTTTTTTACCACAAACAAAACTTCATATTTAATATAATATTAGTCGTGTAGGTTCTACTTGTCTTAATCCAAAATCATTTAATTTGTCCTGTATACCTAAGCTGTCTGGATATTAATAATGTGTCTTTTCTTTTTACTAGTTTTTATTGTTCAGTTGGACTTGATAATTCTTGTAGTACAGGGCTGTCCCATCTCTAGTAGATTACATATCCATCCTACTTGATGAACATGTTGGATTAAACAATCTTGTTCAGAAATGAGATTATCAAAAGTGAATCATTCTTTAATGGCCTCATTGTGTATATTGCTTATGACTCATACAATGCTATTTTTGTGTTGTAAAATCTTTATCCCAACAACTCTAAGACTAAATACCAGATAGTTTCTGCACTGGAAGGAAACAGTGCTGCTTCCACTAACAAATGATCAAAGCTAAACCCTAAAATTAGACTCACTACTAGCCATGAGCAAAAGTTCTCCCTTCAAGCAAGGAAATATATACTAAAGGGGGAGCTCCTTAGAATGAGCTTGAGAAAAGCAAGTCTGGGTTAAATTGAACCTATTCCCAGTACAGGTCTATACAATGTTTCTAAGCATTGCTAAATTTCCAGCTTAGGTATAATGGATTCTTGCTAGCTTGTTGAAAGTGTTCCAAACCTGCTAAGCTTAAGCCCTTTGTTGACAATCTAAATGCAATTTAAACTGGGGTCTCATTGATTCAGCACAGTCCAGTTCCTTGCAAAGTTAATATGAACACAGTAAAAAAAAAAAACTCCCAAAAAACTAAAACCAAAATAAAACACAGATTAACAGTAATGCCTCCAAGACAGAGGTGGAATTCAGCAGGTTCTGACCAGTTCTGAGAACCGGTAGTGGAAATTTTGAGTAGTTTGGAGAACCAGCAAATTCTACCTCTGACTGGAGTTTTTACATATCCTTCCCCTGCCACACCCACCAAGCCACACCCACAGAACCGGTAGTAAAAATTTTGAATCCCACCACTGGTCCAAGACTCTGCAGAAGAATGCATTTATTACACACACGGGTGGGGGGGAGAGGTGTGTGTGTGTGTGTGGAGGAGAGAGAGAGAGAGAGGATGGGCATAGGATTAGAGCTGAATTATTACTGAAAAACAATTTGCACTGACTTCAGTGGCATTTATTCATACATGATAATGCCTATAGTTGCCATATCAATAGTGTAATTTAGTAAGCGATGATTTTCTAAAACATCATCTAAAGAAGTTCGGAGAATCTGAAGTGTGTTTGCAGCAGATTCTATACATCTGAATTTTGGCATGGTTTATTGGGCCTCTTGCTATACTTAAAGAGAAATCAAGTGGAAATTTCAGATGGGGTGGAGACAACAACAACAAGAAAACCATAAAATTACAAATTGGGATGGGCTTGCTAGCAAAATTTTGCAATGTGAATTTTGAGAGAGTTCTGGAACTCATAATGGCTGCTGAGAAGTTAATGTGTTGTCTGCAGAGCTTACGTTTTTCAACAGAGAAATATTTCAGCAGAGCTAGAAAATGGGTGAAAGGTAGGACACATGCATTTATCACCTTTCCTTTCTATAAAAGCGATTTTCTTACAGATATGTACATTTTTAAAGGAAGTAATGAAATCTCCCTCATGCCAAAAAATTGGATTCATTAAGTTGTTCTGAACAGCTTCAATATCTAATACTTTTTTTTGGCTAAGACCTGTTACTGTCACTCTGTTCATGCCTGCAGATTGTTCTTATGTAAAAGAGATCCTGGACTTTGTTAACATAAGGCAAGAAATGGTAAAAAGAGTGGCAGGAGGGAGGAAAAGTGACAAAAGTAGGAATAGTCGAATAATTACATGCCTGTCAATTCCTTTCTTTCCTGTTAGATTCACTGAATTTTTTTTAAAAAAATTGGCCTGCAAAAATTTAACATAGCGTTGTCTCTCCCTTGTGAGAAGAAAAATAACAATTCTATCTGTAGTATAACCAAAGCCAAGAATGTTTTCAAATTTATCTCTTTTGCATGCTTTAAGATTGGCAGCTACATAATTAGGTGGAACAAAGCAAAAAGAAAAAGAAAAAAAAAAGAATGAACAACTATTTGCACATTACAAGTCAATCAACTTTTAAGGAGAAAAAAACCACGCGGTATAAAGCTAATTAAATAAAAAGAAATTTTTGGATTGAACTTTAGGATTTAACGTTAAATGAAATGGACCGGAGACAAAAAGTTTAATTTCCTTTCACCTCTGTGCAAAATACAAGTGGGGGAATCCCCAAATGACTGAGGCTGTTTCCTCATATGATGTTTAAATTATCTTTAATCTCTTCTTGTCCTATTGACCATAATTTCGAAGCATTTCCATGTTTTTTCCTTCATTAACTGCATTTAAATTTGCCTTTTGTCCTTGCAATTGCCATAGGCAGAGTTTTTGCAGCATATACAACCAATCATTGGCATTTTAAAGGCCAACAATTTTCCTCTACTGCTATCAGTCACAAAATCTTATGCAATACATGTATTAGTTATTAAGATACCATATTTTATTTTGTTTTATTATTTTATTTTATTTTACTTTATGTAGCCGCCCATCTCATGAATGTGACTCTGGGCACCATACAGTAAAAACAGAACAATAAAAATACATCTTAAAACAACCATAAAAACAAGAAACATGCATGTTCCTAATTATATTAATTTCTACCGATATCAGAGTGATTTATGCTAAATATAAAGACACATAACAATTGCACCTAAATAAAAGAACATTCACTGAACAAACTCAGCCAGGAAACTTAGTACAATATACAATCTGACATAAACATGTAGGCAAACAAAACAGTTTTGATCGAGGCCTGGATGCATTGCAATTTAATCTTACGAACCATTATGTTACAAAGATACCCCTTCTCTTAACATTTAAGTCTATCCAAACCCAGACCAGATGTCTGAATTCTGGGAAATGCTTTCATGTCGTGCGATCAGATGAAAGTTTCAGATGGCCTAAATATAAAATTTGCCTTCCTCCACTCCACTCTGCCCCGGGAGGAAAGGGCAGGTATTCTTAAAGTCCATAGGAATATCAGTTAGAGATAAAAGGGTACATTAATTGATTAAGCAATGGAGGACTTTTGATTCTTTTGAAGCTTGCTGACCCCAGAAATCAGTTGGAAACATTTTCAGTACAGAGTGAATTCTGAATGGATATTGGAGGAGGAAGGGGAGATTAGCCAGGTAGGTCTTATCCCTGCCCACTATAACACACTTGTTTGGACTGCCAATTCCATGGTTGTTTGGGTTTAATTTTGCACCAAGTCAGGTCATCCCTTTTGCCACTATAATGATTAATGTCTTACCATCCCTATGTTGCATGAATACAGGCCAGTCACTATCAAATAATAAAGAAGACCTACCCACCTCCATCCCGCCTTCTTTTCCAAAGAACATTGCCATTGTCTTTATTGCTATGAAAATGCTGCCTTTATAACAGCAGCTTAACTGAGAGGAACACTATATGGCTTACACGAGAACACTTCTATCTCACAAAGGAAATGAACTGGGCAACGATCCATTGTGCAGGTGGCTAGAATGAATTCAAGTATTTATTTTATTTTACCTTATTTGATTTGTAAAGGGAGAAACCAAACCCCAGCTCATTACAATGAATTCAGAATACAACATCTCCAGAAATGTCCTGGAATCTGGCAAGCTTAGTCATTATTTATCTCATTATTCTTTCTCAAGATGATTATTCCCTGCCTTTTCTTTTTTGTTCTATTCATACCAAGAGTGTTTTAAAAGGATGTAATTTTATGGTTTATTGACAGTGAGGGGAAAAAAAACACATTAAAGTTGGTTCACTAATGTTGCTTTGAATATGCGGCTTAGATATTACACATTTAGTACAAATTATGAAGCAAAGGCAATCTTGACTCTTTTTGATCTGTATCTCTATCAGCATCACCTCCCATGCCTTGACATTTTTGTCATTTATAATCTACAATCTTATTAAAATTCACAGATCTTCTCCAAAATATTGTACATTTAGTTTGCAAATAGTAAGCATTAATGTCCCAAAGGTGCTTTTTCAAGAGACCACTGGACTTTCTGGTTTTTTTCTTTGAAGACATTTTGTTTCTCACCCAAGAAGTTTCTTCAGCTCACCTTTTATGAAAAGAGAAATGTCTGCAAAGAAAAAAATAGAAAGTCCAGTTGCCTCTTGAAAAAGCATCATTGGGACAACCATGACCTGGATGACTGAGAATCTCCATAGACAGTAAGCATGAACATGTATAAAACAGTTGTTATAACAGGAAATCTCTTCAAAATCAAAGTCCAAGAACTACCTGTACAATGTAGGTAGATGTTTGTGGAGATAAACAGGTATATGGTACAACACACAACCATCACAGGGCTGATGATTCTTATTCCTACCTGACCAAAACCATCACATTCTCTTCATTTGTGTCATTCCTGAGAGAAGCCAGGAATCATGTTGAAGAAGCTAAAACTATGGAATTGAAGAAAACAAACCAGTTTAGAAAGAACTTGTTAATCAAGGGGTAACTGGAAGAGTACTTCGTTTATACTTACTCAATCAGTCCAGGAATATTCAACAGAGAACCTGATATGTACAATCCCTGCAGTGTTGGGTTTACAAATTTTTTCCTACCCATTCTATGTGTGCGCTTCGCATAGAAGGATTAGGGCAGGGAAACCCATCAATCACCCATCTAGGGATGGGATTAACCTCTTCCCTTTAGGAAGAACAAGATTACAAACATTTTCATTATAAAGCATATTAAGTAACACTTCTGTGATCAGTTGATACTCCCTGGAGTTCCCCAAGACCTTTTATAGCTGCTGCACTGTTGGCTACTTCTTGTTTCTTCCTGGGGGGAAAGATACAGGAGGAGACAATGATGCAGCTTGATCATACAGGCCGTGAATTTAATGCATGTGTGGTCCAGCCAGCTGTATTCTTTCTGCTGTGAAGCACCCAATTTAGAACATAGAGAACATAGAATAATAGTGTTGGAAGGGTTAATGGCTTTTGGCAATACGCCCAGGCTTTCAATTAGCACAATCAGCTGCTCTTAGTTTCCCTCTCAGCCGCTGCATTTTCTTTGGGGGTGACTTTTTTTAAAAAGGGGAATGGCTGCTTTAATTTTTCTGCATTGTTTTAGTGGTTCCTGGCACTGTCCTTTTGGGGTGTACTTCCCTCACTCTTTTTGAAAGCCTCTAGTGATGGAGCACACACAACTTCTGAAGACAAGATATTCCATTGGTTGATTGGTCTCACCCTTAGGAAATTTCTCCTTAGTCCTAGGTTGCTTCTCTCTTTGGTTAGTTTCCATCCATTGTATTGTTTCTTGTTGGGCCTTTTGGTGCTTTGGAAAATAGATTGACTCCCTCATTTTTATAGGAGCCCCTCAAATTTCCTGTCAGAACAATTAATCAGTGGAACAACTTGCCTCCAGAAGTTGTAAATGCTCCAACACTGGAAGTTTTTAAGAAGAGATTGGCTAACCATTTGTCTGAAGTGGTGTAGGGTTTCTTGCCTAAGCAGAGGGTTGGACTAGATTACCTCCAAGGTCCTTTCCAACTCTGTTATTCTATTCTATTCTAAATATTGGACCAGTGCTATTTTATTGTGCTATTTGATTCTGAGTTGGACTAAGGAGAAATTTCCTATGGTGAGATCAATCAAGTTGGCCATATCCACCCAGTCACATGCCCACCCAGCCATGCCCACCCAATCTTTAGGGCAGAGAACCAGTTGTTAAATTATTTGAATCCCACCACTGGTGTGAATACAGGGAGACTGTATTGGCATTTTCCTCCAAGTTGGTGTGCCAGTTTTAACCCATCCTATGTTTGGAGAACACTTTGTGAGCAGTGGTGGGATTCAAATTTTTTCACTACCAGTTTTGTGGGAATGGCTTGGTGGGTGTGGCAGGGGAAGGATACTGTGAAATCTCCAGTCAGAGGTGGGGTTTGCCAGTTCTCCAAACTACTCAAAATTTCCGCTACTGGTTCTCCAGAACTGGTCAGAACCTGCTGAATACCACCTCTGTTTGTGATTCTCTGCTAATGTGGGTTTTAAGACTTTTTAAAGCCATGGAACCTGATCATGTGTTTTTTTTAAAAAAAGAAAAAACCTGATCAGGAAGTAAAACTCCAGTACTAACTAAAGAGAGCCAGTTTGGTCTAGCGGTTGAAGCACTAGGACAGAAAGCAGAAGACCATGAGTTCAAGTCCTGCCTTGGCCATGAAAGCCAGCATAAGGCACTCTAATATATTCATAAAAAATTTCAGTGAGGGAATAGAAGGAAAACTTATTAAATTTGTAGACAAAGCATCTGAAGGAAGGACAAGAAGCAATGAATGGAAACTAATCAAGGAGAGAAACAACACAGAACTAAGGAGAAATTTCCTGACAGTGGAACAATTATCCAGTGGAATGGCTTGCTCCAGAAGTAGTGGGTGCTCTATGACTGGAGATTTTTAAGAAGACATTGGATAGCCATTTGTCTGAAATGATATAGGGTCTCTTACTTGAACAGCGGGTTGGACTAGAAGAATCCAAGGTCCCTATAAACTCTCTTATTCTGTTAAAATATGTAATAAAAAGAAATAAATAGAAATTGAAGGGAAATTGAAGGGAAGCTCCACCCCGCATTCCTGGCTGATCAGTTCCTTGGCTGGACAAATCTATTGAGGTCCTATCTAATTATGTCCATGAAGTCTCCTTAAAGAAGCCTCTTCGAGAGCCCGATTCACAATTTCAAATATTTAACTTAACCTTCTTGATCCATAGAGAAAATCTGCAGAGAAAAATCGGGACAAAGACTACCGTCAGAATTATGGCAAGAGATGGCAAGGAAGAAGGGAAGTTCTCAAGCAATATTGCTTTTCGGCTTCTTATCCAGATTTCTTAAAATCAATACTCACATTTTTCTCATTAAATGCAATTTCTAAATAAAAAAAATATCTTGGCATAAGTACAATTCATCTGCCATATGTGAGGCATCTGTCATGCTCATGACAACAGTGCACTTATTGACTAGAAGTAATTAAAATATAGAGCTTCAGAAATTACACTTTCTTAATTTTACTTCTTTATCTACTATCTCTAAAGTAGTGGTTCCCAAAGTGGTTGTTAAGCAGTTCAGCCAGGAATGAGGGGTGGACCTTCCCTTCAATTTCTATTTATTTCTTTTTATTACATATTTTAACAGAATAAGAGAGTTGGTAGGGGACCTTGGATTCTTCTAGTCCAACCCGCTGTTCAAGTAAGAGACCCTATATCATTTCAGACAAATGGCTATCCAATGTCTTCTTAAAAATCTCCAGTCATAGAGCACCCACTACTTCTGGATAATTCCACTGGATAATTGTTCCACTGTCAGGAAATTTCTCCTTAGTTCTATGTTGTTTCTCTCCTTGATTAGTTTCCATTCATTGCTTCTTGTCCTTCCTTCAGATGCTTTGTCTACAAATTTAATAAGTTTTCCTTCTATTCCCTCACTGAAATTTTTTATGAATATATTAGAGTGCCTTATGCTGGCTTCCATGGCCAAGGCAGGACTTGAACTCATGGCCTTCTGCTTTCTGTCCTAGTGCTTCAACCGCTAGACCAAACTGGCTCTCTTTAGTTAGTACTGGAGTTTTACTTCCTGATCAGTTTTTTTCTTTTTTTAAAAAGAACACATGATCAGGTTCCATGGCTTTAAAAAGTCTTAAAACCCACATTAGCAGAGAATCACAAACAGAGGTGGTATTCAGCAGGTTCTGACCAGTTCTGGAGAACCAGTAGCAGAAATTTTGAGTAGTTTGGAGAACCGGCAAATCCCACCTCTGACTGGAGATTTCACAGTATCCTTCCCCTGCCACACCCACCAAGCCATTCCCACAGAACTGGTAGTGAAAAAATTTGAATCCCACCACTGGTCACAAAGTGTTCTCCAAACATAGGATGGGTTAAAACTAGGATGCCTTTGGGGGGCGCTAAGAGGCAAGGGAGCTGGCAGGGGGGGGGGGTGCTATGAGGTGGCAGGGGGGTGTTTGAGGCGCCAGCCCTGCAGGTTCACTCATTGACTAGCACTGCTCCGGAGCCGGCACCTCCAATGCGGAAGCGGTGGCACATTACGTGCCGCCGCGGCCACGTTTGACGCGCCACCCCCTGCCGCCTCTTAGTGCCCCTCTGCTGGCTCCCTTGGGAACACTAAGAGGTGGCAGGGAGGCATTCGAGGCGCTGGCCCTGCAGGTTCACCCACTGACTGTAGTAACAGTCCGGAGCCGGCGCCTCCAATGACACATTATGTGCTGCCACAGCCGCGTTCGATGCGCCGCTCCCCTGCCACCTCTTAGTGTCCCCAAGGGGGCCGGCAGAGGGCCGCTAAAAGGTGGCAGGGGAGCATTCAAGGCACCAGCCAGCCCTGCAGGTTCACCCATTGAGCTGCCGGCTCCGGAGTTGATGTTTCCTGATGTTAAGTTTGGAGAATAAGGAGACCAGACATCTGACCAGTGACTTCAACTCTTTAATAATAACAGGAATCAGAATGGAACAGAGCAATGCTATGGGCAGCAGTAACCCTTTTATAGGGTTAGCTGCTGCCTTATTAACCAATGAAAATGCGCAACAGGTTCCCACTACTGACCAATAAGGACAGTCCCAAAAGTGACCAATCAGGGACCGGTTCTGGCCCAATCCCAAGTTGTTGTATAAGGACCAATCAAGTGTGCAGGTTTTCAACCCCTAATTTGCATTTAGGTTATTCACTTTTATTGATTCACAACACCCCTCCCCTTGGGTTCCGTTTGAGGGGAGCTGTGATAAAATCCTCAAGATAGGCAGGCCGTTTGGTCTGCCTGGATGATTTCCGAGGCTCCACCGGGTTTTGTCCAACGTCCGGTTCTGGTGGAGCGTTTGGATGACCATTGTTAAGTTCTATTTCGCTGCACGGCGATTCCGTGCTGCATTCACTGTGGATGTCTCTGCTGCTGCGTGTTTCTTCGGGGTTTTGCAGTTCGTTTTCCCCTGTATTAAAGTTCCCTGAAAAATTCAACTCCCTCCCCACTTCACGTTCCGGTGCTTCGCTGGGCTGTGGGGCTCCCATTGACCCGCTATTAGTTGTATCAAAGTCAATTCCCTCGATACTCCCTCCCCCTTGAGTTGTTGAACCGGGGAAGTCATGGCCACTGGGTGATAATCTCGATCGGAGTTGGTCTATGTGGCGTTTCCACACCCTCCCATCGTCTGTTAGCAGGCGGTAAGATCTAGGCCCGGTGAGGTGGGTAACGGTTGCGGGTATCCATAACGGGTCGCCGGAAAAGTTTTTGGCAAAGATTAAATCGCCTACCTTAAATTCCCGGCATTTGCTGCTGGAGCCGACAGGTTTTTCTGGTGCGAAAGCGGGTGGAGCCGGTCAAGGTGCGATCGTATTTTCCGCCCCATAAGAAGTTCAGCGGGTGTTTTGTTGGTCACGCTGTGGGGCGTGATGTGCTGCAATAAGAGGATTCGATTGATTTTCTCGTCGATGTTGCCAAATTCCATTTTATGCAGGGTCTTTTTCACAAATTGTACCATGCGTTCTGCATGTCCATTCGCCGCAGGGTGCGCGGGCGAGGTCAGCGCATGGCGGATGCCCCGATCAGCCAGATATTGTTCAAAGGGCAATGCAGTGAACTGCGGGCCGTTGTCCGAGACCAACACGTCCGGAAACCTGTGCGTGGCAAATAGTCTGTTTAATTTATTAATAACTGAGTCGGTTGTAGTTATGTGCATTCGATGAATCTCGAGCCAGTTGGAATAGGCGTCGACAGTAATCAGGAAAGTGTGACCTTTGGTAGGCCCCGCAAAGTCAATATGAATACGGGACCACGGTCCCCTCGGTGTTACCCATTCGGTTGGGCTTGCTTTCGGTGGGGCGTTGCTGACGTCCTGGCAACGTTGGCACGTAGCGACCCAGGCCTCGATTCTTTGTCGATTCCGGCCATCAAGCGTAGCTGCGTGCGAGTGATTTCATCCGCACAATGCCCGGATGTCCCTCATGCAATACCGCCAGCACAGTCTGTTGCAATTTGGCAGGGATTACGACTCGATCGCCCCACAAGATACAGCCTTTTTGGGAAAACAGCTCGGTTTGGCGGGCTTTGAAGGCGCCCATTCAGGTGCAATTTGGTCCGTCGGCCACCCCCGTTCAACCCAGCGTAGTATGTGTTGCAGAACTGGGTCACGTTTCGTTTCAAAAGCAATGTCTCTAGCCGTCAAGGGTGGTGCCTGTAGAGTTTCAATCTGTAGTGTTGAGAGAGTTGGGGCTGGATCCACAACAGCATCTGGGAGCGGTGTTCTGCTCAATGCATCGGCGTGGAGAATTGATTTCCCCAGGCGGTGCTGCAAGGTGTAGTTGTAGGCCGCCAGGAATTCAGACCAACGGGTCATTCTGGGGGACAATATATACGGGGTTGGTTTATTACCCGCAATGATCCCCAGTAGCGGTTTATGATCAGTGATTATTGTAAATGCACGGCCATAAACATATTCGTGAAATCTTTTAACTGCAGCAACAATAGCTAAAGCTTCTTTGTCCAGCTGACTATAATTTCGTTCAGCTTTAGCTAAGGTTCGGTGAAAAAAACGCGATGGGGGCTTCCGCTCCGTTTGGTAACACGTGGGCCAGAATTGCCCCAACCCCAAAAGGTGATGCATCACACGTGATAGTGAGCGGCAGAGTCTCGTTGTACTGCATAAGTACTGAATCAGAAGTTAGCAATTTCTTTACTTGTTGGAAAGCATGTTGTTCCCGTTGTCCCCAAACCCACGTTGCTTTTTTTGTCTAATAGTCTATGCAATGGTTCAGCTACTGTTGCTTTGTGGGGTAAAAAACACATTATAGAAATTGATAAGTCCAAGGAACGCCTGTAGGTCTGCCTTGTTCCTAGGAGTGGGTGCCTTTTTAATTGCTCGTAATTTGTTTTCGGTGGGATGAATTCCTTGGCTGTCCAGGAGGTATCCCAAAAATTCTACTTTTTCGGTACATAAGTGGCATTTATCTTTTTTTACTCTGAGGCCTGCATTTTGGAATCTTCGTAAAACCTCTCTGAGTCGTTTTTCTAGGATATCTTTGTTAGGTGCGGCGATGAGTACATCGTCGAAATATGGGACAACGCCTTTTATCCCTTGTAACAACCTTTCCATTAAGCTCTGGAAGATTCCAGGGGCGACGCTTACTCCGAATTGGAGCCGGTTGCATTTAAATGCGCCCCTGTGTGTTACGATCGTTTGCGCCTCGGCTGTGGTTGGGTCTACAGGCAATTGTTGATACGCCTGGGCTAAATCTAGTTTGGCGAAAACTTTCCCGCCGCCCAGAGAATGGAGTA
Organism: Notechis scutatus; assembly: GCF_049901735.1. Lineage (NCBI taxonomy): Eukaryota > Metazoa > Chordata > Lepidosauria > Squamata > Elapidae > Notechis > Notechis scutatus. The sequence continues at coordinate 147,511,509 of NC_142011.1, read as the reverse complement.
AGTGTTGCACTACCGATACTGGATAAGCACTTTGCTGCAGTGCGTGGTTTAATGTGGCCCGGTAGTCTCCGCAAATTCTTAGGGACCCATCAAGCTTGATAGGCGTTACTATCGGGGTTTCCCAACGGGCGTGGTCGGTTGGTTCCAGTACGCCCTGCGCTATCAGCTTATCGAGTTGTTCGTCGATTTTAGGCTTTAAGGCGAACGGCACCCGACGCGGCTTAAGACGGATGGGTGCTATTTCAGGGTTCAAGTTAAGCGAGATTGGGGTCCCCTTATACTTGCCTAGTCCGTTCGCAAACGTCTTGGAATTCTTGCACGAGTGCCTCTTCCCAATCGCGCTTTCGGCCTTGTGGATTCTGGCTACAGTGATTCCGGCGGCGGAACCATTGGAGGCCTAGAAGACTAGGCCTGTCGCGATCCACGACAGTCAGTGGTAGTGCGACGGTGCGGTCCTTGAATGAGACCTGGAATCTGCGGGACCCGACGGCGGGGATTCGGTTGCCCTGATAGTCTTTGAGTATAACCCTTTGAGGTTAAGGTCTTGGCGGCGAATCGTTGGAAGGAGCTATTGGAGCGTTTTCCACGACACCATCGAGAGGAAGATCCGAGTCTACCTCCATCACGCACGGTTTGTTTTCGATGGCGACCTTTACTCGGATTTTCCCAGCATCAAGGGATGTAGCGTGGCCTATGGTGATTGTTTGGTGGGTCTCTTCCCGCCGGGTTTCTTCACGCCTGGTGGAAGTGGTGGACGGTTTATTTCTGTAGGAGTGGTTTAATTTTTCTCGGTGTGTGCCGAAGAATCCTGAAGACTGGCATTCGGCCTGTCGGGGTTTGGAGTTTTGTTTGCTTCTGCAAACCTTTGCGATGTGACCTCGCCTCCCGCAATTTCGGCAGAGCGCGTCGAGGAATTTGCAGCCGGATCGTGGGTGTTTGGATCCACAACCGGCACACGGTCGAAAGGAGTGTTGTGTGGACTGATCTCGCTCCGTTCGCAGTCGGTTGACCTTTTCCTCATCGCTGTCGGACGGGGACTCGAGGTCTTCATGGTGAGTTGATACCGGGTGTCTCTCTGAGCGAGGTGAGGTATCAGTGGCGAGTTTACGTAGCGGTGCATAGGTGCGGCGCATTCGGGCTGCCGACTTCTTGGTCGCCTCTGCTGCCGAGGCTTCTTTAAGGGCATCGTTGAGACTGATGTCCCCCTTAGCCATAATTTTACTCTGGATCGTGCCGTCTTCTAGGCCCAGAACCAAACGGTCCCGGAGAGCTTTTTCTAAGTCTGCAAATCCGCAGAGGCCTCCAAGGTTTCGGAGGTCCGCGATATAATCAGCGAGGCTTTCGCCTTTCTGTTGGTCCCTCCGGTAATATTCGTGTCTTCTGACGAGGGTTGGCACCATAGGTGCGTAGTGAGCCCGTAGTAAAGGCTCGAGGACGTCCCAGTGCATCTCTTTTACCTCTGCTGGCCTGGCAAGTGACTTTGCCATCTTAAACACGGTCGGGCCGCAGTGAGTTAGAAAGATAGCTCTTTTTTTCCCCGCTGTTGCATTTTTTAGGTTGTTGGTCTCCAGAAACATCTGGAACCTATCCATGTATGACTCCCAGTCTTCGGTTTCTGGGTCGAATGGAGCGGGTGGTACGACACCGCTGGCCATGTTGCCGTTGATGGTGCGTGATCAACCACGTGCTCTGTAGGTTGCTCTGTAGGTTTAGTCAGCTCTTCGGTCTCCGGATCCCATCCTCGTCGCCAGTGTTAAGTTTGGAGAATAAGGAGACCAGACATCTGACCAGTGACTTCAACTCTTTAATAATAACAGGAATCAGAATGGAACAGAGCAATGCTATGGGCAGCAGTAACCCTTTTATAGGGTTAGCTGCTGCCTTATTAACCAATGAAAATGCGCAACAGGTTCCCACTACTGACCAATAAGGACAGTCCCAAAAGTGACCAATCAGGGACCGGTTCTGGCCCAATCCCAAGTTGTTGTATAAGGACCAATCAAGTGTGCAGGTTTTCAACCCCTAATTTGCATTTAGGTTATTCACTTTTATTGATTCACAACACCTGACATGCCTGCAGGGGCAGCGCCTCGAACGCAGTGGCAGTGGCACAGCTTTGCTCTACTTTTCCAATGCTGCACCGCTGCCTGCCGTGGGCTTCCTCAATCCTGCCCTGTACTGGCTGCTCCCTGGTGGGAGGGTCAGCCTGTGAACTTGCCGTCAGGCATGGCAACTACAAAGAGGGGTGGGCTTGGTTGTGCAGGATTCTGGATATGGGGCATGTGGTCAAAGCCTTCCTACCTATTTACCAATCTATCTATCCATCCATCCATCCATCCATCCATCCATCCATCCATCCATCCATCCAAAAGGTCTGTCTATCTGTCTTTCTGTCTGTCTGTCTACCTACCTACCCATCCATCCATCCATCCATCCATCCATCCATCCATCCATCCAAAAGGTCTGCCTTCCTGCCTGCCTGCCTGACCTACCTACCTTTGAAGTGCCAGCTCCACAGGCACATCAGGAAAGTAGAGCAAAGCCAGTCTGGGAGGGAGCGAGGGAGGGAGGGAGAGAGAGAGAGGGAGGGAGGGAGGGAGGGAGGGAGGGAGAGAGAGAGAGAGAGAGAGAGAGAGAGAGAGAGAGAGAGAGAGCTGATACAACAGATTGAAATGAGGCCTAGTTTAGACTGAGGCCCTTTTCCACATTGAAACATCTTTGCCAGCACATTGAAACATCTTTGGCTTCTATTAAAGGTTTTGTGGACGAAACATAGCCAAGACTATCAGGAAGCTCTCACATTTTGTTGAGGCTTTAAACAGGATCCATTGGACCAGACCTCCACCATAAAAAATTACTTTTCCCCAATGAATTATAGTGCCAATTCTGAAGAAGGCAAAACCAAAATGTACTGGTAAATTACAAGGAGAACACACACACACACACACTCCCTTCTAACCCTACTGGAGCAGGTGATTGGACTAGAATAGATATCTCATTATCTTTCTCCTCCCTCCCTCCCTCCCTCCTTTATTTCTTTTTCTTTCTGTCCCTTCCTTCCATCCCCCCTCTTTCTTTGTCCCTTTTTCTTTCTTTCCCTTTTCTCTTTCTTTTCTTCCTTCTCTCTTTCTCTCTCTCTCTTTCCATCTCTCAGGCTCACCCCATTGACTTGGTGCACTGCTCTCTCAGACTTGCTTGGGCAGGTCCCTCCAGTGCAGCGGGCTCAATGGGGTGGACCTGCGGGGCCGGCACCTAGAATGCGGCAGTGCCGGCACATTTGAAAAGTAGAGCAAAGCCAGAGGTCGGTAACAAAAGCTTCTGGGCTGTGCACAAGAAGGGACACACATGTCAATGCAATTCAGCAACATAAAATAAAGAAATACAAATAAAACAAATCAACAAGAATCAGCAAAGCATCTCTGATTAGATTCTATTCACTACTAGAACTAATCAGAGATGTTTTGCCGATTCTAGTCCAATGACCTGCTCCAGCAGGTTAGAAGGGAGTGTGTGTGTATGTGTGTGCATGGCTGTCAAAACTCCAAAAACAGGTCAAGTAGCTCTGGGGAGGCCAGTCATAAATTAGAACACTTGCTAAACAACCTGCTATTAAGTGAGGACCACTTGTATTTGGTTTGCCAGTCACCAAACCACACCCACCCAGTCACATACCCACCAAACCACACCTACACGGTTATGTGACCATCCAAGCCATACCCATCCAGTCACGTGACCAGCAAGTCACACCCACCCAGTCACGTGACCAGCAAGTCACACCCACCCAGTCACGTGACCAGCAAGCCACACCCTCAAATTAGGCCACGTCCACAGAAATTTGAATCCCACCCCTGGGTGGCGGGTACTGAGGATGAGTTTGTAGCACCAAGGGGGCGGTGGACTGAAAAAGTTTGGGAACCACTGCTCTAAAGCATCCACCACTAAACTTACGCACTCTGTGCCCCAGTTTTGGAAGGGCCACCATGTTGTCAGGGAGGATTTTTTTTTTCCACATCTGCCCTCTCCTCCCCCTCAGTCTCCTTCCCAATTAATTCAAGCCATAAGAAAATCTGCAAAATGTCACTCTGACATTTTTATTTAAACCTCAGAATAAAAGGGGAAGAACTGAGGGATAAAAGGGAATGTTTGTCTTCTCCTGATGCACTGCAGATGCAGCAGCTTTCCTTCAGATAACCTAACTACAGAGTTAATAGCCTTTAAGGCAATTACGTAAAACTTTCTGCTATCTGATAAAAACCGACTTACCTGTGGGTTCATTATATGCTATTTTAAAATATGAATTTCAAGGCCCCATAATCTTGGTTGAAGGAAGTGCATGACATGAAGAAAACAGGATTAAGATACCTGCAATACAGTACGTAGGAGAGAAAATAATTGTTCGAAATGGCTTCAATCTATTTTTTTTTAACTCATATCCTTGTTTTATATTAGGAACATTATTGCATCCTTTACTTTTCTCCGTAAGAAATGTATGTTCGCTTGGATCCAGCTGTAGTTATTCAGAACTAGTATATGAAATGATTTTTGCCACAAATCCCTGTGGGAAAAGAATTCATGGTTGGACAAAAAAAAAGCCACAAGGCCAGTTGGTTAAGATTTGCTCTTTTCACAAAAGAAATCTACAGGGGGTGGGGTCCACCACTGAGTTTCAAAACAATGTGCAAGTTTGCTGGAGGATCTGCTCTAGAATTGTTTCATCTTAGGAGGCCTGATCTGCATGCAAGCACCTCGAACAGTTTCATTATTCAGCACTTCCTGCACAGACCTCAAGGCGCCAGCAATAAATTGCAATGATGTCAAAATGACGGCATGCATCCAGTGCATTTACCATAAAAATAATGATTTCATCAAATTGTGTCACATCTGATACAAGCGAGTAAATTAGCTTAATGATATCTGCCCACCATTGTTCTCTTTTCTCCTTCCCTCTCCCCCCTTGCCTGTGGTTCCATCATGTGGGAAGCAAGCAAGCAAGCAAGCAAGCGAGGGTTTGAGGCAGGGGTGGGTTGCTGGGGGTTCGCAGGGGTTCTGGAGAGCCCCTAGCTAAAATTCTGAGCAGTTCAGAGAACTCCCAAATCCCACTCCTGGATGGCCCCACCCCGCCCACCCTGCCCCTCCCAGGAGTCCTCATGCAGTCTGCTTTGGATGCAGGTAAGTACAGGGCGCGCAGAGACGCCCAGGGAGGGCAAAAAACAGGCCTCCCGGAAGTTCGAGAAGGCCAGAAATGGGCCAGTTTCCAGCTTCCAGAAAGCCTCTGGAGTCTGGGGAGGCTGTTTTCATCCTCCCGAGGCTCATGGAAAGCCTCTGGAGTCAGGGGAGGGCAAAAATGCCCCCTCCCACATGGTGCAGGAGGCCAACTAGGCAACGCCCACCATGGCCACACCCACCCAGCAACTGGGCAGAGAACCCATGCTAATTTTTTTGAAGCCCACCCCTGGTTTGAGGGCTCTCTCCACAAAGGAATGTCACCTGATGGGACCCAGGGATAGAGCCTTCTCTGCTTTGACACCTGTCTTCTGAAACAATATCCCCCTTGAGGTCAGACTGGCCTTGACCTTGGGGGCTTCTGGAAGGGCCTAAAGATGTGGTGGTTTTGCCATCTGACCTGGGGATCCAGTAATGATGATGTAGGACAGGGGTGTTCTACCTTAATAACTTGACGACTTAATGAAGTTCAATTTCCAGAATTCCCCAGCATGGCTGGTTGTGGAATTCTGGGAGTTGAAATCCATAAATCTTCAAGTTGCCAAGGTTGGTCACCTCTGATGTGGAGTCTGCAAAAGGACTGTGCCAGTAGGCAGATTTTATTTTGTTTGTTTGTAATGATTTTAACAACTTGTTATGATTTCAGTAATTTTTGTTACGATTTCTGCCTTTTTAATTTTGTAAGCTGCCCAGCGTCATGCGTTTATTTATTTACCAAATGAATGAGTGAATAAATGAATCTTCCATACAAGTCAAATATAATAAAATAAATAAACGTGTAAAGATTTTTTTTACAAGCTAAACAAATCTAAAGAAATCTCTTTTCATATCTATGAATTACAACCTCTGATTGTCCCTGTTCATCCCATTAAATATTTCTATAGAATTTTGTTAACTTTTGTGAAAAATATCTCCTCCCAATTGTCATTAATCTTATGAAAACTGTCCTCCCAAAATGAATGGTATAACAAAGAGGGATTCCCGATAATTGCACAGGGATGTATTTTAGTTGAAATTGTTTGTAGTAACATACAACTGTAGTCACACCTACACTTGATACATCAATTTAAATGAAACTAAATGATGTGGAGAAACTTTGAGATCATCTTGAAACAAATATGCAGAAACAGTTATGAAAACAAAAGCATGTGTGGAGCACAGGAAATAGAGAAAGCATGAGAAAGAAGCTCAGGTGGGTTCCACCTAATTTACTAGGGGTTAAGAAGGAGGGAAGGGAAAACACTGTTGGGCTTTCAATTTTTTTTGCTATTATAGTCTAAATCAGCAGTAGAGTTCCAGTCAAACTTGGGAACTCTACTTCTTGACTTGGCCTACCTCGAAAGGCTGACAAATGATGACTTTTTCAGCTCTATTGGGACTACAACATTTAAACATAGAATTGAAAGAAAAGTTACTTTTAGATCAAAATAATTCAGATAAATATATGTCAATCATCCTTCCCAAACTTGATGCCCTTCAAATATCCAGTAAAGCCAATATTCCATTTTGGCTGAATATTCTGGGAATTTTACTTCCAAATTTGGAGGAACTAAAGTTGGGAAAGACTGAGATATATTGTTTTTCTAGAACTTTCTCTTTTCCTGTACAGTATGCAATATGAAAATTATCCAGCCATTTGCGCTTTCTCTCTAGGGACTTACATAATCTAAATGGCATCACTGAAAGCATGTCCTCATATAGTACAATAATAATTGGCTGATGCTAGAAAACACTAAATAGGAATGCCATGCCCAAGTTGTACAAATCCAGTGGATGGCATGGGTGTAGGAACTTTCTGTACCTTTGTTTTGGTCACCAAATGGTTGTGCAGAATTCTGCAGCCAAAATATAGTAATATCAATAATAAGTTTTGGGATTATAAACTCTATGGCCAGACTTGCTGATTTTGGAATTCAGATAATCTTTTACTTAAGATCCAAACTGGGACCAGAATTCCCACTGCTAAGGAAGGTAGTTGTTAAATGAACCATGTCTGATTTTACAATCTTTTTACCACAGTTATTAAGCAAATCACTGCAATTGTTAAGTGAATCATGCAGTTTTAAGCAAATCTAGCTTTCCTGTTGATTTTGTGTGTCTAAAGTTGGCTGGGAAGGTTGCAAATGGTGATAACATGATCCTGGGATGTTGAGATGGTCACAAATACATATTGGTTGCCAAGTGCCCAAATTTTGATCACAGGACCATGAGGATGCTGTGATGGTCCCAGGTGTAAGGACCCATCATAAGTCACTTGTTTCAGTGCTGTTGTAATTTCTAACAGTTGCTAAACAAATGGTTTAAGTTGAGGAATATCTGTAGTTTTCAGATAGGAAAAGGAACTTCTCTTTCTCTGCAACCTTCATCCGATTTTTAAATGTAATAAATAAAAAAAAAATGATATTTTAAAAATTCTGTATATAAACCTTTCAGCCAGCTTTATCGTTAGGAGATTCAGGAGGAAACTAGTGGTCTCATTTCATACTCTTATTAAAGATGTTCACCAAGTGAAGTATTTCACCATATTGCGCATATTGCACTCCCAAACACTAGCACATATTCCTGTACTAGTGTTTGGGAGCCTATTGTCAACATCTAACTTTATTCTGTGTCTTCTAAAAAATGGAGCCCAAGGAGCATCGTGATTTTATTCAGGATCCTAGATGGGCTCCCTTTAGCCTTACTATCCTAAAGCAAAAGGAACAAACCTGCATTATTCAGAGGCTGAAACTGGACAGGGTAAAAATAAAACCAACGTAATGTGGTGTGATCCATTGAAAAAAGGAAAGCAACCAATACCTCCCACAGAGATCTGAAAAATTATACAAAACCATCAGTTCCTGTGCTGCACCTGGCGTAGCAGAAAAATCAACAAAACCCTGTTCAGGGTTGTATTAAATACATTTTCTTTGGCAGATCAATATACAAAACTTTCAAGCTCAATGTTCTGCCACCTGTGAATACGTGTGATAATAATAAGTATGATAAGTTTAATTCTACTGGATGTTTCCATTTGTTTCCTTGAACAAATCCTCAAAAGCTGCTAGACACGTATTGTTCAGAAATGAATTGCCAAAGGTAGGTTTGTTTACCCAGGTCCAATGGCAGATCTATATGGTAATCCTTGATTATAAAACGGAATTTCAAATGACAAAGCTCAGTGGCACAATCTTTTTTTCATTTTAAAGGATCCAAACAAAGCAACAAGAACATCCTTAGGTTGGAACGATGCCAGAAATTCCTATAACACTGTCTATGCTTATAATCTGAATTCTATTTGTATGTGGGCAATCTTTGACTTAGGCTGAAATAAGTATCCCACCCATATCTCCTACTCTACAGTAGGCTGAGGTCTTAACAATCCACATCTACTTTTTGTAAAAAAAAAAAAAAAAAACCAATTTATGTTTATTAGAGTTTTATATTGCATGCATAATCAATACCCAGAATTCTGTTCTTGGGGATATAATGGCTAACTTTCATATTGACCATTTTTAGACAACAGCTCATTATGCAAAGGGTTTGTAAATTTTAGTCCATGATTAAAATGCTGTGAAAGAATTGGGCATTGTATTGGCTAGCATTTATAAGACTAGGGAAGTGTTTAGTATTATGACTCTACATGTAAATGTCATGTTTTTGTTATATCTATGTCTTTGATTGTTTTTACTGTAATTCAGTATATTTTACACACACACACACTAGGTAGCCACAATCCCAAATTCTTAATCTCTGCCCACACTGACACCAAACAGGACCAGTTCGATTGGAGCAACACAAAAATAATTGGCCAAGTTACTACCAGCCACACTCATGAGTTCATAAGAAGCCTGACACTCCACAGGTAATTCCATCAACAGACACATTGACCTACAACCAGCCTACAAACCCCTCAGAATCCAAATCAACGACACAGCCAATCAGAGACAGCACCAACCCTCAACCAACCCATGCAACCCCCCACTCAATTCACCTCCCAATGACCCTGACCTGATACAATCTCCCTATCACAAACCCATCACAAAACTCTCACTTGACACACTCTCACCTGAAGCCCTTATATCCGCTGAAGATGTTACCTAGCCTGAAAACGAAACGTTTGGAAACCAACCCACAAACTCAGAGAACGAACCTTCACCCTTATCCTACACCCAAGCTACAGTTATTTGCCACTATTGCAAACAAGTGCAGTTCTCAACATAGGATCCTAATGGAGTCTTCCCATTATACTCACATGGCATAATGTTAATAAAATGAACCTTTAGTACCTTTTTTCTGATGGTCATTGCAATGGAATCACTGGCTAAAATAGAAGGAGGAGTAAAGGTATTCCAACTTGGAGTTGTTCTGTAGGAGGAAGTGGCAGAGGCCAGACTATTGAAGCCTTTATTTGTTAGTTCCCAAGAGATTGCAGTCAGTCTGTCAGGTTTCTTATAAATAGGTGATCAACAATCAAGTGCTTTGCCTACATGTGGAGTTGTTCTGGCTCATGACAGTCATTAAACGAACCAATGTTCCTAAGGTTGCTGCAAATAACCACAAAGGCAGCTGTGTTGCCGAGCACCTGAAGTTAAATAACAAGTCATAACTCAAGAACTACATACATACATGCATGCATGCATACCTACATTCATAGTGTGTGTGTGTGTGTGTGTGTGTGTGTGTGTGTGTGTGTGTGTGTATCAACTGCTTTCTGCCTTATGGACCATTGTGTCTGCTCTGCAAGGCACTCCGGCTATAAAGAAGCAGTGTTAAATACTGCAATGCCCTAGGAAGACTTCCAGAACACGTATTTATAGTCATGCTCGATTTTTCTTCTTCGTGTTCTCCATGCCGCATCCATCTCAAATATACAAAATCTACATTGTTGGCAAGTCCCTGCATAACCAATGCTGGGCAGAATGGAAACGAGATAAGCCTTCTTCTGCTAACTGCAAATGACCAATAACTCTCTCATTAGCATTGCTCAGCAAAGTTTGGGTGAGGAATGTAGAATCTCACACTGATTCTATTAATATTTATTCCATCTTTTTGTAATATTGAAGAGTTCATTATGCCCTGCGTATCTTTGCAGTCATAAGATCTAGAAATCTATTTCTTTCTTCTCCCACCCCACCTTCCAAACCAAAAACAGACTTTATAACTTAAAAATCTAGAAAAGACAGAATAGCGTTCCAAGTAAATGTAATCTACAAACCAATAGCACTTATAAAGCCTACAGTAAGTCAGGATATCAGTATATCTTGTAAATGCTGGGGATATAGAAATGAGAGCAAATTTGAATTGATTCTTAAAAATAACTTGGCATGAAATATAATGTGGGCTTTTTAAATTCTTGGGTCACCTTATACTTATTAAATACAGATGCTATGGCTATTTATATTTTATTTTTTTGTCAATTCACCAAAATTTACATATTTCTTTGTCAACAACATAAAAAGAATTTAAGATTAGAAAAAAAAAAGAGAGGAAAAAGTAAAATGCACCTATTCATCTCATCTTTTCCTTCTAGATAATGCCAACGTTGCTTTGAAATGGGAAATTCTGTATTATATAACATTTGGCTGGTCCAATGAGTGAGAATTGTTTTGGAATCCCCCGCACCAAATTCTAAGTTTATAATGTTTGTTTGTTTGTTTATTTATTTATTTATTTATTTATTTATTTATTTATTTATTTATTTATTTGCCAATTGTTTACAAGATAATAAGTATAAGTGTATACATAGTTGTGAATACATGAAATGGGTACATATAAGAATAATAAAAGAATAAGAGAAACAATAGGACAGGGACGGTAGGCACGTTGGTGCGCTTATGCACGCCCCCTACAGACCTCTTAGGAAAGGGGTGAGGTCAATAGTAGACAGTCTAAGGTTAAAGTTTTTGGGGTTTGGGAAGAGACTACAGAGTCGGGTAGAGTATTCCAGACATTGACCACTCTATTGCTGAAGTCGTATTTCCTGCAATCAAGTTTGGTGCGGTTTACTTTGAGTTTGTATCTATTGTGTGCTCTTGTGTTGTTATGGTTGAAGCTGAAGTATTCATTGACAGGTAGGACATTGCAATGTATGATTTTATATACCATGCTTAAGTCAGACCGAAGACGGCGTAATTCAAGGTTTTCTAGTTTTAGAATTTCAAGTCTGGTGGCATAAGGTATTCTACAACGAGTAGAAGAGTGGAGAACTCTTCTTGTGAAATATTTCTGGACTTTCTCAATTGTGCTATTATCAGATACGTAATGAGGGTTCCAGACTGATGAACTGTATTCGAGTATTGGTCTAGCAAATGTTTTGTATGTGTATTTTTTTTTTAAAAAAATGGGTCGCTTTACAAATGACATGTTCTCCACCCTTGATGGACCAATTTCTATTTGAGGGTGGATGTTCATTCTCTGACCTTGTGGTTGGTTTCCGAACGTTTCATGACCAGGCTTGCTAACATCTTCAGTGGAATTCAGTGGAATTTTTAGTGTCAGTATTCTTCTGTTTATAAGGGCTTCATGTGGTCGGTAGGTCTTGTGATGGTGAGGTCACGTCAGGTAAGGGTTAAAACAGGTCAAGCTCTTGTGAGAAGAACAGAAGGACACTGACACTGACACCCCCTAAATTCCACTGAAGATGTTACATGTGGAGTAATGTTACCTAGATGTTACCTAGCCTGGCAATGAAATGTTTAGAAACCAACCCTCAAGCTTGGAGAATGAACATCCATCCTCATCCTACACCCGAGCTACAGATCTATCTAGCTATAGCCTCTATCCCCAGTCTCTATTTCTTAACTTCTCTGCTTGTTACATGGACAATGGAGACAACTGAAATGTCAGGCAGCAAATGTATGCTACCTGAGTTCCTTTGAGTGCCACCTGGGATAAAAATGCAATAAATAAATGTAAGGAACATCTTGCAATTTTCTTGGTGTTCTTATTGAAGTCTCTTCTGTTCACTTTTTAATGGTCTTGGCATCAATTGTCTCCTTAAAGTGATAATGTCAGACACATTTCCTCGGTTGAACAGAAGTTGCTTTTAAACAATGAGATGAACAATTTTTATAAAATTCCCAGGGGATATTTTGTGAGCCAGGCCTGTATGAGATCATGTAATGAGAGCAGAGTCTGGTGGTGCTTTAATTCAGTACATGATCGCATTTATTTAGCACTAATAGCTTTAACAGAGAAAAAGCAAAGACTTTCCATATTTGTAGCCAAAAGTGATTGTGTAAGGGCTCCCTGTTGGGTTTTGAAAAGAAAATAGTAACCAATTAAATGTAATTCAGATATTATAGAAAGAAAGAGTGGAATAAAAACCAAGTACAATGCAAATCAGTTGGGTCTGATATTTGAAGGCCATCATTGAGAACTGTGTGTTTTTAGACTGTGATCTATTTGGAAAAAGGACAATTTAGATCAGACTGATATCTTCTGAGATGCTGGGAGACAATTCAACCATTATGGTAAATCCTTGTATCAAAACTTCTGAAGGGTACCAAGTTGGGAAATGCTGATTGATCTAGTCTAATGAAATAAATCTGAAAAAAAATTCTGTAAATATACATTGTCTGAGACTGATCTAGGTTTTACCTGCAATATGTATGCAGTGCATAACAAAAACAGGTTTTGTGTTCCATTTGTAAGTCCTCCTTACATATGTGATAAGGCCAAGGCTCTGATGGGAAAGGTAGCAAGGCAAAAAGCAAGCTGAATTAACAGCCTGCAATATAAGAAATATATTATAATTCTAAAGAGGATGTGTTGGATGTACCTGTGATATGAAAAATGAGAAGACAACAGGCTACAAATTTTAAGTTCTCCAGCAGTTCAGAGAGGAAAAGACAATGAGCCAGAAACAGTAAGGCCAAAAATTTGAGTTGAAGCGGGATATTTTTTTTGTTTATTTGTTTGTTTCAAAAGCCCAACTTAAATTAGATTTCTGCTGATGAGTGCTATAAAGGCAAATTCAGCACTCAGACTTTGGCCAATGACTATATTTAAAACAGACAGAACCTGGCACTTTGTACACAGGCTGGTAAGCTGTTTTGTCAGAACTCCAAATAAAACAGGTACAATTCATGTCTAAAAAAGCCTTTCTGGGAAAAATATTCCTCTGAAACATTAAATGTAAGACTTGGAGATCTCAGTCTTTGCATGTACTCTACTGCAGACTAAGGTCCTATATCTGACCATTAGTAGTCCAGTGCCCATCACTATGGAAGCAGGGAAATACATAATTATACCAACTGCTGAAACCTTACCCGACACATCTGATTTTCAAGTCTTTTGGGACACCAACACTATTTTCCATAAATTGTACGGCATATATGCTCCTTTGCAAGGAGGAAAAAGCATTATAGTATTCTGACAACCGGATTCCAGTCCCCTCAATTATGGTGCAGAAGAGAAAAATTTACCTGGTGAACTTTATGTAACACATTTGAATTATTGATGAAGGGAAACCTTGCCCCCTTTCACAACCAGTCACATCAAGATTTAATTTTCTTCCTGTAAAGAAGTACACACTGTACATAAGCAAGTGTATAGCAAGTGTACCTTATTATGCATCATCATTCTAGATGTATAAAGCTAGACAGAAGTATTTATGTAGTTACACTTGGGGGTTACCAGTGTGTTTGGATGATGAGCATGTTTTTTCAAGACCAGCACTTGGGTGCCTATCAAACTCCCATAACTGGCTAACCAAAAACAAAACAAAACACAACACAACCAAGAATAACATGAATATTGGAAAGGCATCGTTCATGAAATCTGGAATAAAAGCATAATCTTAAAAGTTGTAAATTCCAAATAGGGCTTATAATGATTTCATTAAATAAGCGTTCCTTCAAAACAGTGGCCCCCAACCTTTTTTGTGCCGCGGCCCGGTACCGGCATCACAAAATCATCCCCGGCCCGGTACCGGCATCACAAAATCATCCCCAGCCCGGTACCGGCATCAGCACGCATGGCAAGGCGAGCCAAGCGACCGGCCAGCCAGCTGTCCCCCGCTTCTCCCCGCCACCTTCAACTCCTCCTTCGTACTTGTGTCGATGGGCTTCGGGACGGTCGCTCGGCTCGCCTTGCCATGCGTGCTGAAAGAATCCTCGCGCCTTAGTTTTGTTCAAAGCTGCCCCCCCCCCCTCGATGAAACTAAGACGCGAGGATTCTTTCAGCACCCAAACGCCGCTTTCTACCGGAAAAGCTCACCGGAAGCACTTTTTCATCAAAACAAGATGGCGGCGCCCAGCAAACCGGTGGCCCGGTAGAAATTGTTCCACGGACCGGGACCGGTCCGGGGACCGGTGGTTGGGGACTCCTGCTTCAAAACATTTGCTTCCCACAACTTTCACATCTGTGTCATGTTGCCTCTTCTCATCCAAACTCACTTTTCCCCCCTGCCTGAGCTGAAAATGAAGCTGTTACCTTCTCTATTCCAAGAGCGCACAAGATAACTGGAGTGGCAATAACTCCTAGCTAACTCAAGAGCAAACATATTAGACAAAGTATACACCAACATCAAACTTGGCTGTAAGGTTATACAATTACCACATTTGGGACAATCAGACCATATGTCACTGCTTTTAGCACCAGCATACATCCCTCTTAGGAGACGGGCTCTGCCTATAATAAAGACAGTGAAATCTTGGCCAGAAGATGCTTCCCAACAACTTCAGGATTGTTTTGAGAACACAAATTGGGACATCTTTTACCACCCTGACCTAGAAGAGCACCCTGCAATTGTTCTGTGCACCCTTATTTTGAACTATTACCATCTGGCAGATGGTACAGAATAATAAAAACAAGGACAAATAGGCTGAAAAACAGCTTCTATCCCAGGGCAGTAGCTCTTTTGAATTCTGCTGTATAGTGCAGTGTTGGTGTAGTTTCGGGGGTTTCTGGTTCAATGTGTGAAGGGTGAAGGATGTGTGTTTGTGTTTATTTTCATGGTCATGGTCATGATGTGCACTGAAGACTTGTATTTGATTTCATTGTATGAGGTGCAATGACAATAAAGTAAACTAAACTAAACTAAACTCTTACGTCACTCCTGAAATACAGGAAGTTGCCTTCAAATGAGTCAGATTATTAGTCAATACAGATAGTCCTCAACTTATGACCAAATTTGAGCCCAAAATTTACATTTGTTAAGTAAGTTTTGCCTCATTTTATGACCTTTCTTGCCAAAGTTGTCAAGAGAATCACTGCAGTTATTTAGTTAATAATATGGTTGTTAAGCTAAACTTAATGGCTTCCCCATTGACTTTGCTTATCAGAAGGTCGCAAAAGATGATCACATGACCCTAGGACACTGCAACTTTCATAAATATGAGTCAGTTGCCAAGTGTCTGAATATCGATCATGTGACCATGGGGAAGATGCAAAGGTGGTAAGTGTAAAAAACTGTCACAAGTCACTTTTTTCAATGCTGTTGTATCTTTGAACGGTCACTAAATGAACTATTGTAAGTCAATAATTACCTGTATAGCCTAGCACAGTCCAATGTGATTAGCAGAAAGTCTGGCTTTTTGGCAGATGTATTTTTAACCCAACATAGACAAGTGAAGAGTTAAATTTAGGATCACCCATATGCAAAATGTTGTTTAATTGCTTAGCAAACCTGAAACGGGGGATGTCAGTTAGAAGCTTGTATATCATTTGCAATGTATTATGTTGCACAGGAAAATAAAAAATCACACTTGTCATTTCTGTAAATGATCAAATTCAGAACAGAAATTCAGCAGTCTAGATTACCTGAACCATTTATCCTCATCCTTACTTAAGACATGTAAAAGAAATGATAGACTGAGGCAAAACACAACAATGGAGTCTTCTATGTGCATAAAATGGAATTAAATTACATGCAGTTAATGAGGGTTTAATATTTTTTTTAAAAAATAACTGCTAAAAGTGTCAAATCAAGATTTAGGTTGGGTTAATAGTACCTGAGATTTAGTAGCAAGTGAACCAGAGGCCTCAGAACAGCCTAGAATTTTGCCACTGAAATTCAGCTAAATAGTTTTCACTTAATTTAATTGGTGCAACTTTGAACGATTTGAAAATGTTTAAAGGATGGGAACTCCTTACCTCCCAGGAGCTTCCTGCTCTCACTGTCATCTTTTATACTCTCAAAATACTAAAAAAAAAATGGGCTGGAGAAAAGCCTTTCTTTGAAATCATTGCCTTTCTGAAGATATCATCTGTGCCATTTAATGTGCCATAGAAAGGGCTTATAGCCTCTAACCCTGAAAATTTGCTACTTATGATTTACTCTTTACTGTACATATTTTTGGTCTTCTCATTCAGTAAAGCATTTTTTCTTTAATGCATAGGCACCCACACTATACAAGTGCTTCTCAACCTCTTCCCATTTTGCTGTCACAGGCAGTGAATAATACAGAAGCTCAGTCATAGCAATGCATTAACAGGTTCTCCTTTTTCACAAAGTGAAAGTTAGGTGGAGGGATGAGTGATAATCCTTGCTTTGTAGAAGTCTTTGACCTGACCCAAGTAGTTGAAAAATAAGGAATGGCTTTCAATGGGATACAGCATTAGTGACTTGACTTAGTTGGATCTATTTTAGGAAATAAATAGGAATTGAATCTTAGTTGGATCTGTTTTAGGAAAATAAATAGGAATTGAATCAATTTTTTTGTTGTTCACATCCTATAGATCCACAACAAGGTGCTAGGCCAGTTATAGTTTCCTTGTCTTCAATAACCGTTTCTCAAAAACGGCAACAAATGCAGATTTCATTTTATATAGGGCAAGCTTTCTCAATTTATTATCCATTGGCTGGTTGAATTATTCTAGCTAGTGTAGTCAGAAATAAGGGATGACACTAGGATGAAGACAACTGATGGAAGAGGAGTGTGGTCTTTCTATCCTATTGGTTTTTTCCAAATACAGTTTGAAACCCCATGAAATGCCAGTTCAAAATGATTTTTTAACAACAACAACAAAACAACAACAAAAGGAGAAAAAAAGAATGAGAGCCAACAGAGAGTAAACTGCAAAGAAGAATAAAACAGGAAATGTAATTGCAACTGAAAGCTGCTGCAAGTAAGGTCAACTTAATTTGACATCTAGGGAAAAAAATTAATGATGATGACAAGCAAGTTTGCTTGAAGAAGGCGTAACAGTGACATTCTCAATGTTGCCTCTGTTAACTGGATGTAGCAAACGCTTTCCACTGTAGGTGAAGTGTGAAAACATAATCAACCTATAATTGGTTATCATTATTCAGAGACAGACCATTTTGACACGAGATAGGAAAGGTCAAGCAGTACTCTTTGGTTTCCTGGGATAAGCCATGAGTAAATAATTAACATCTGAAACCACTAGAAAGAGATCTCAACAAGCATGTAGGAAAAATATCAAATTAATCAATTTCTGCTCCTTTCATCTTATTAGGTTCCAGTCTTGGCAAGAGTCAATGACTGTAAAGTTGTTGCTTTGGAAAGTTTTTACAATGTTAAACTTGTTTTGTCTATTTCATAGGTCCCAAACTGGAATGCTGCAGGGAATATTATATAGGCCTCCTAAAATCAAGGTTTTGCAATTCCCTTAATCCAAGCCCCCATCCTTCAAAAAGCAAAATAAAGGCACTTCAAGATACTTTTGTTTCATAGGAGATAACAAAGCATGTGGTATGTTTTCTTACTGAAACCAACCACAGTTAAATATGGTTAGCTTGCTAAATGTTAAAGGTTTTCCACAGGGAATTTTATTTATTTTTTCACAACATGTAAAATTCCTCTTTGTTCCTCATTTCCCTGTTGTCTCTGGGTTTTTTTTTAATGTTTGCTCAAAGGACCAACTTATGACTTCTTTGTTTCTTGCATTTAACGTCTGCTTCCACTTCTGAAAGCATAATAAAGAAGCAAACTTTTTGGCAATTCACCCATACTCTCAATCATGGTGCTGGCTTTCCAGCAGGCAACACAATACAAGCCCAGAAACATAATTACCACAGTTGTATTAACTGACAGTCCGGGTGGCAGGTGTCTGCCAAAAATATGGTGCTGCCATAATGGCTCTGGGGATACAGAAAGTACATGAGGGGTGGGGTGGGAGGGAGAATAGCAGCATTAGCAATAATTTTGTTTTGTGAATGCAAGAGAAAATCTCTAGCCGAAGAGTACGTGTGTCTCTGTACCAAGCAACCCAAGATAAATCATAAATGTATATCAGCATTTGAAAGTGCAGTTGGAAAACCACAGTAAATTATACAAAACAAAGAAAAATGATGGTGCACCCAATTTAAAAGCCATCCAGTGAAATGCTATATATTCACACAATTCATTCGAAAATATCTTGAGAGAATACAAGTTGAAGGAAACAAGGACAAATAAATAGGCTGCTGGTAAGGTAGGCTCCCATACAACTTTATCAAATTATACTGATAACCTAGGATCGAGGCTCAACAGGACAAAATGTGTAAAGTTGTTCTCTTAAATCTTAAATGGGTGTGACTTCATATTAACTTTCATTCCATGATAGTTGAAGTCCAATGAATCTGGTGGAGATCAGTCTCAGAAAGGCTGATACATACTGGCCAACAATAGATCTTCCAGTTATAGGCAGGGTTCTATTTAAGACTTGCAGCCACGGGTGTAAAGTAAACCTAGAATTTTCTTCATGCAAAGTACGTAATTTTATGATTCTTCACTGTCTTACATATTCTATAAATATTATATAAAGTGAAAGGAATAAATTTTAAACTATAAGGAAAGCAGCATGTCTCATCAATAGCTAAACAAAAATCTTCAGTGGAATTTCCTTTTATACCAGGCAATCTTACCAAGTTGTCTCCAGTAGTGTTGCCAAAATCACCTGAGCCCAAACCAGAATCCTGACCCTGATTCACCAATTAGCCACTCGTCCCCTATGAAGGGCACAAAAACTGAGCTGAATATGAAGAGACAAAGAAGTGAACAGGGGGATGATTTTAAAGATCTTAAGAATTGTAAGCCACCCAATGTCATTGTTTGACATGGGTAGCTATAGAAATTGAATGAATGAATGAATGATCTTGGGAGTGGAGATGTGATTTTAAAATTTGATTTTGGCCATGACACAAACATAGGCCCACTCAGCCAAATTATGGTCACAGTTTATATGGAAGTCCTTGAGTCTGGATGGAACTTAACGAGTACTAGCTGAGGGATGATTTCTTCCTATAACTTAGGAAATGGTATAACTGATCTCTTGTTACTTTGGTATTAATTACACGACAGACTTTTGTAGTGAATTCTAGATACCTTGATTTTTGTGTGTGCATATATACAATGTCCAAATGTATGTACCGTATATGGTATTTCCCCAAAGATCCAAGTTGCTGGAGACAAATGTAGTATTTTGATACTTGCTAATTTAGTAAAATATTTTTCATTCAGAAATCTCTAGCAATTTCATCATAGTTGCTATACATTATGAAAATGGTTGATCATGAAGACAATAATGGATACAATCAATTTATGATCTATAATACAGATTACGGCAGTCCTAACTATTATGCAGCCAACTAATGCAAGGTTTCCCATAGATATAACTGTTGACTAGCTTAATATAGTTTCAGTGTTTTATTGTATTTACTGATGTAAATACACCGTCCATAATAAGGTACGGTGGATGGATTTATCCAATTAATTTTAAGATCACCTTGCTTAATCCATTCTTGATTTGGGTCAGTTGGATGGAGGTTTAACCATTCACAGTGTCTCTATTTTTTCCACTTAATATGTCAAAACGTTCCTTTGAAAATCAAGGTGAATTAATTTGGGAAGGTTAACCACAATATAAACTGTGTTATGCTCTTTGCATTGTGAGAATAATAACAGGAAGAGAGTAGTAGAATTGGACCCATTCTTTAAGACTGGCATACTGAAACCCAGATGCCCTCATCTGAGGCAAATGTCAAATGATACAAACACACTTGGCCAATACACAAGAGAGCAAGTAATCAAATATTATCTCAGGTGAGACTGTCTGCCTATAAGGATCAAGTGTTTGTTCAATAGGAATGGAATCACCTGGAATATTGAAGAATCTCATAACATTCATCCAAAGCTCTCAGTCAGTCTCCCTGGTTTACTTTATAAATGCTATCAACACTGGATCACCCTAATGGCTATTCAATGCATGTGGCTTGAACTGAGAATGTGTGTTTTGAGCCAGTGACAACATTCTTATTGTCTCTCTGAAATCTAACTTTATAAAGGCAGTTTGAAAAAAGCAAACTCTTAGTCTAGCAAAGCTAGGAGATTCTGTTTTCATTTGGTTCTCCAAAGAAGAAAGAAGCTATTATTGACATATGTAAGTGATTTAAGAAGGGGTTGTCTATGCTGATAGGAAAAGATTTAGTTGCCTGGTGACTCAGGAAATGTTGGGGGTTTTTTAACTCCCTGAACGGCTATTTTGGAGACACCAGCAAGTTAAGTTTATCTTGCAGGATGAATGCTAATGACTATGTCAAGGTCTATAAAATATGAAAGTAGTAGAATGTAAAAGAAAAAAAGAAAAAAATATTCTGCATGGATTTTAACATTGTTTTATTTATATACAGTATTTCTATTCCAGCTACCGCTTAAGATAGCTAACAAAAATAAAACAATATACAAAACGTAAAAACATGGATTAAAATGACTAAAATAGATAGCAAAAGTAATAAAAAGTTTTGCAGGTTTTGTAAATAAATAAATGTGTGTATGTATACAGTATATGCACACATATGTATTTGTCCTAGGATACCTTAGACAGGCTTAAGCACCTGAGGCTGCAAAGTTCAAAATTTGCCTGATAAAAAAGTATTGGCATAAAGTAGATGCAGCTGTTTTAGCAAAGGCTTGCTGCCTTCCTGCCACATTTTATTCCAACTGTAACTTTCAACACTTTTCAAGAGTAGAGCACATTATAGCAATCAAAACAGAATCTAATCAAGGTAAATTGGCTCTGAGTGGGCCACATTTGGCACCCCAAGTATAATTATGCAAAAACACTTCCCACCACAGCTTCCATCTGCAAACCCAGTGACTATGAAGGGTGAAGGAACACTCCCTTACCATGAATCTACAACTTTAAGGAAATGTTGGATTTCAGTGCCAGAATCTAGTTTATTATTAATCTAATCTAAAACCTCCTTGTCTAAAATAAAGTTAATTTAACTTGTAAGACACCCACAGTCACCTTGTAAGAGACATGGGCAGCATTAAAAATTAATAATAAATAATGAAAATAATAATTTCCTCTTAATCTCTCTTGTCTGGACAAATCCCTACAGATTTCTTGACAATATTTCAGAGTGATTTTCCCTTGCCTTCTTCCTAGGGCTGAGAGAGAGTAAGTGACCCAAGATCACCCATCTGGCTTTGTAGCTAAAGTGGAACTAGAACTCCCAGTCTCCCATTTTCTAGTCTGATGCCTTAACCTCTACATCAAACTGGCTCTCTCTAATTGAACATACAAAGCTCAAGAGTACTGATTGCTTCTTTGGATTTGAATAGTAGAGAGCCATACAATTGTTCCAAAATTTCAGATGACCTCCACCTACAGTACCATGTAGGTAGTGATTCGGAGATTATTTTGAATTTGAACACTACCTACAGAACACAGTCTGACGGAACAAACCAGAGCCATTACTGATGATATCAAAAATATAAATAGTAGACTTGTACTCTTCCATCCAAAGTCACCCAACCACAAAGGTAGCTGCGAAAGCAACTTTAGTAAAATTGTACATTTAGTAAAACCAGTAAAAAGGCTGGTTGAAATCAGCCAGAGTGGTAGAAGTTAATATGCAAGTGATACCCTTCATCTCATCAGACACACTAGCGCAGGGGTCCCCAACCGCCGGTCCGCGGACCGGTACCGGGCCGCGGAACAAGCCTTACCGGGCCGCTGGTTGCTGGGCGCCGCCATCTTTTTGGTAAAAAAGCAATTTTCGTCAAAAAGATGGCGGCGCCAGCGCCAGTGAGCTTTTCCGGGTAGAAAGCCATTTCTACCGAAAAAGCTCACCAGAAGCGCTAGCGTCGCCATTTTTTGACGAAAAATCACTTCGTGACATCACCGGAAGTGATTTTTCGTCAAAAAAAGATGGCGGCGCCCAGCTGACGCCGGAACCGGGCCGCGGCGCCCAGCTGACGCCGGAACCGGGCCGCGGCGTCGAAAAGGTTGGGGATCCCTGCACTAGCGTATATTCCTAAAATTTGAAAACTGAAAAGGATTTTTTTTAAAAAAAATTATACTAATTACCTACCTCCAAAATGAGATCCAAGTTAAAAGGGAGCCAATTGACTTACTTCACAAAGAATGGAGAATTGTTCAGAGCAAGTTGCTGACTCCAATGCAGAGAACAAATGTTATGTTCTCTTTTGGGACATCTGCCTGCCATCTTTCCACAATATCAAAAGGGTTGTATAAATATAAATCTGAACAATAATCAGTATAAATTCTATTAATGTTAAGGTATTACATGTTTCTGACTTAATTTGGAATTTGAATATCAATGAAGATCCATCTTTGAGGTTTATCTTCCACTGAATAGTAAACGGGAAATGAATGTGTCCCATATTAATGAATTGTTGTCCATATGAATAAACATGACATATTCAAGAACATTCTCACATTCTCTATGTGAGGAAGAAATCATATTTTTCCAATCAGTATTGGTGTTCCAATTGTTCTTGTGTAAAATCACAAGTTGTATTAATCAGTAATTTTCAAGTGTTATACAAAACTAGCATTTAAGCTTAAAGAAATATTATTTCAATATATTTTATCATAAAATACATGTTTCAATACTATTTTTGTAAAAGTAAAGCCAGGGTTCAATATATTAATAAATATATGGCTGATACAAATGTTGGCTGTTGAGATTTATTGCTTTTATTTACAGCTACTGAGTAGGCTGGGAAGCAGGATATATTTTTCAGGCTTAAAATGTATACTTTTCCATTCAGGATACATATTTTACAGGTATGCTTTTGAAGGTATCTGATTCAAACCATCCAGTTCTAAAATTAAAGATTGAGAAACATATTAAATGGGAATCTTTCCCAAAATATTCAATAGGAAAAAGATTTTATATCTTTCCAAATCCTCAGGAAGAGAATGGGGACTGAAAATTGTGTTTCCCCTATGGGGAAAACTCAGGAAAAAAGAAATGATGAACATTTGTTGTGAAACTGAAAGAATTTGAGAACTATATTTAACTGAGTAAAATATGCTTTAAAATTAGGTTCCTAATCATGTATTAGAAATGCAATAGGATTAGTCTTCTAAACTAAAATAAGCTTTTTCATAAGGAGTCATTTGACATTAAACACTATTATTAAATGCAAATATTTTCCATGCATACTTCAGTCCTAAGAGCACAAGACAATACTGGAAGCATTATTATTGTTATCATTGGAATTGCTGTTCCAAACTTAGTTTTTCAAGTTTAGCTGCTTCATGGATACATATACATCCTTTGACCTATATTAGTTGCTCCCATAGCTGAGTAGCACTTGAGTATGTAAACTGATTCCACTAACTGTATATACTAGATGAGAAAGTTTTCCAGATTTTGTGGAATTTGGTTTGTGACAACCTATTTACACCATGATGTTGCTACATCATATGATGAACCACATGTGTAATTGTGATGTACTTTCCACACAGACCTTCATTTAACTGGAATAATTGTTATACTTGTTAGTCATTTTAGTTATGACTAAAATGTGTAATTCAAACAGAGTAATGATATCTCCCATCTCTGGGAAATCCACGGATTTAAGAATGCCTAAGACCACAATCCTAGACTCATTTAATAAAGAACATGTTTCATTATTTTCTATCAAATAAAGAAGCTCAGAGAGCACCAAGAACTCCACAGTTCACAATCCCGAGCCACAAATATTTGGAGGAGGGAAAGGAGACTTTTCTGCTGATGCATCCGCCCTACAGCCCCAACCTTGATGGTCTTCCAAAGGGCCTAAAAATCTGATTTTGCCATTTTAATTGTGGATCAGAGTGTGGTGTGAAGTCCATGAACAGTTGTATTGTTTTTGAATGGCTGTGTTCTTCTGGTGATTGTACTGTAGGAGCCTTAATTTAATTGTTTTCATGTTTTCATTGTCTATATGGCTGTTTTATTGTTTTAGTTTTGGGCACTATTTATTTGTAAGCTAGAGTCGGAAATGTGAGACAGGCAGCCATATACATTTAATAAACAAATAAAATATTCTTTTCTATTGGTCCTTACCTTCAAAGAAAGTAAGCCTAAGCTCGGTGCTTAGGACCAGTTACTTAGTGAGCATTAGAAGATACAACAGATTCCTCCAAAAGCTCCTTATGGCCTGGATTTGAACTAATTATGTCTGGATGCTCCCATAGTCATGTGACTGCATTTTCAATGCTCAGCAGCCAGCCCACATTTACAGTCATTTGGTCACGTGAGCATAATTTATTTTGTTTTTCCTAGAAATTGACATTTACTTCCGGTTTTCCGGCAAAACCCACCCTGTAAGAAAGAGTGGGTTTGCTTAATGACCATAGCATTTGCTTAACAGCCATGGCCTTCACTTTATAACGTTCATTTAAGGACTACTGAGACAAAAGTTGTAAAATCAGGTCTAGCCACCTGATGGATGACCCGCTTTATAACCAAAGTAACCTCTGGGCTCAATTACGATCAGAAGTCGAGAATTACCAGGCATGCATATATGATCCTGAGTGGGGTTTTTCAATCCTTCATTTTCACTAAAGGCATAAGATATTTTCTCTCAGGGAGGCAACTTTAACCTCATAGGTCTCTTAGCCCTGGCTGTGAAAAAGTCCAGAACTAGGACCTTTTTTGATGTCCGAGAGAGCCAATGTAAAGAATGTCCCATCTTAAATGGAGCCACCAAATCTCTAGTGATGCTGTTCTTCAGAGAACAGGAGGCGCAAGGGAAAGAGGCCATTGATAGGGTCTATTTCTCTCCAGCTGGAAGCAGCTAAAGGGAAAACAGAAAGAAAAGGAAGCTGTGCTGCTTTCATCTTCTGCCCTATCAAACTGACCTAGAAATGCAGAGCAACATGATTCCCTTTTCTCACTCTCTTTCCCTCCACTAGAAACGCTCTGATTGAATAATCACAATAACTTACACCTGCACAGGGACAAATATATTTACCACAATATGGCCAATTCACTGAGCTATTGGCTAGCTGCAATTGCAGTTTATTTGAATCAAAGGGCAGCTCTCCAGTTGCGATCGGTAAGAATGTTTATATTTTTCTATAACCAGAGAAAATTATACAGCCCCTTCCATAATTTTCCCAGTGCCAGTTAAAAAGCCATTGCTGGTCAACCCATAATGGAGCTGAGTTTGAAGAGGAGAAGCCGCACAGGACCACTCCCGTGGGAAAATAACAATATTTTATATTTAAATGAACCGGTTGGTCATCTACGCTTCAACATAAAGTTTTTCTGTCCCTATGGCCATTGATAATCCAAGTCCATTCCTGGGAGGAAGCAACTTTCCTTCTGCAGTGTTTGCCTCGGTCTCCAATGGCTCTGCAATTTAGACAGTAACATGCCGAGCACATGATTAATGGAGCCGTGAACTGAGAAGGGGACAGCTGCTGGATCACAAAGAAGTGCTTTGTGTGCATGTTGCTGCATGCACGACAAACTCCACAAACTGATAATTTGTTAATTAGATGAATCTCTGCCTGTGTAATGTTAATGTAACCTTCAGCTGAAACTGTGCTCAAAATCAGAGAGATTTTCTTCACCAAAACAAAACAAACTCCACTCCCCCGGGAGTGATTTGCCTCCATTTCTCTCCTTCAGGAAGCTATTTTGTTTTCCAAGGCACAAAATTGCACGCTTTGTTGCTACAAACTGTTTCAGTTCCAATCAAACTCAGAATGGTTACAGCACGGTACAGTCTGGCATACTTAAAAGGAAAAACCAAACATTCTGCAAAAGAAGCAGATAAAAACCCTTGGAAATGTGAAGGCAGTGACATCTGTAACCAGCAGTGATGATGCCAAAATGATGAAACACATGCAAAAACAGCATTGGCCAAATGCTGCAGCCACACACTTATCTCATAGTGTTTGATGCTAGGAGATAAACAAGTTGGGGTATATGTGGTGAGATCATCATGCACATGACATTATCTGCCACCTTATTCCCCACTGCAGATATCCAAATGTCCAAATGAAGTTTAGAATACCCTCCCGCAAATTTGGGTTTCTCAAAATGCGTGGAAGTTGTGTGTTGAATACTGTAGATTCTGCACATCTTGAGATCTTAGGCCGGGAAAACTAGTTTAGGTACTATCAAGTTGGGTTTTCTCCTAGTTAACTGGGTGGACAAATGTATTTTCAACTATTTTTGCTAGTCATTTATCATTCTTCCAAGAGAATGATATTATGGGTTGGGCTGCAATAAAAACCCTATTGGTATAAAGGTAAAGGGAACCAGGCTAGAAACTGAGAGACAGTTTCTCAGTCACACAATCTCACTTGAAAGCTGTTATGTTGGTTTCTTATTTCACCTTGCACATATAATCAGTGCTAAAAGTGAAAGCCAGTTTGCTGCGGTGATTAAGACATCAGGCTAGACCAGGGGTGGGCAAACTACGGCCCGCGGGACACATCCGGCCCGTTGGTCATTTTAATATGGCCCGCCTCTGAAAAAAAAATATTCCCCTCTAAAAAAAAAATTGGGGCCAGCCAAAAGAGACCCCGCACCGCGCGCCAAAAAATTGCACACACAACACGGAGCTGGGCAGCTGCTTCCCTGCTAGCGGGGCCAAGGCCACCGCCCGGGAACACCCACTGCTTTCCCAAGCCAGGGCTGGGCGGTGGCGTATTGCCCTGCACCGCGTGGCCCCCGCCTGGCAGCGTGCTTCTCAGCTGGTCTCCTCCTCCTCGGCCATACAGAACAAACAGGCAGAGAAGGAGGAGATCAGCCGGCTGGTTGGGGAAGCTTTCTGCGCCCGAAAGAGGCAGCTACTAATCTCCGGCTTTGCTCCGCTTCTCCAATGGTCCGGCACCACCCTGTTCTTCTTGTGCTGCGAAAGAGGCGGCTAATGATCTCCGGCTCCGCTCTGCTTCTCCAACATCCGGCGCCACCCTGTTCTGTGTCAGGCCCAGCAAGTCCGAGCAGCCGGCGCACAGAACAGGGCGGCGCCGGATGTTGGAGAAGCAGAGTGGAGCCGGAGATCATTAGCTGCCTCTTTGGCAGCACAAGAAGCCTCCCCAACTGACCAGCTGCTCTCCTCCTTCTCTGTCTGTTTATTTTGTATGGCCGAGGAGGAAGAGACCAGCCGGCTGGTTGGGGGAAGCTTTCTGCGCCGAAAGAGGCAGCTACTAATCTCCAGCTTTGCTCGCTTCTCCAATGGTCCGGCACCACCCTGTTCTTGTGCTGCAAAGAGGCGGCTAATGATCTCCGGCTCCGCTCTGCTTCTCCAACATCCGGCGCCACCCTGTTCTGTGTCAGGCCCAGCAAGTCCGAGCAGCCGGCGCACAGAACAGGCGCCGGATGTTGGAGAAGCAGAGTGGAGCCGGAGATCATTAGCCGCCTCTTTCGCAGCACAAGAAGCCTCCCCCAACTGGCCAGGTGCTCTCCTCCTTCTCTGCCTCCTTCTCTGCCTCTCCCCTCTTGCTCCTCACAGTTGCCCTGAGCTGGTGCGGTTCTTTACTTGGGCAGCCAGACACCCGCAGCAGCGCCCGCAGCAGCAACAGGCAGTTCTGCCCGGGCTCTGCTCAGGTGTCCGGCTGGGGCTGTCAGGAGTTGCTACCGCCGGCGCAGCTCCACGCGGCTCCAGTCCCGCGTTGCCTTGGGAAGGAAAAGGCAAAACCAGGAGCCGCTGAGCCTGAACCTCCGGTGCTGCTGCTGCTGTTGCAAAGCACCGCCGCGGCTCTTCCTTTTTGCCTTTCCCTTCCCGAGGCAACGTGGGACTGGAGCCGCGTGGAGCCGTGCCGGCAGTAGCAACTCCTGACTCAGGGGGCCTCCGAGGGAGGGGAAGGAGGAGAAGAAGGGGGGGAAGGGGGGGCGATTCCCAAAAAATCTTGTGCTGACCCGGCCCGTCTGTCAAATTTTAAAAGTGAATGCGGCCCCCCGAGCCAAAAAGTTTGCCCACCCCTGGGCTAGACATAGGAAGTCCGTGAGTTCTAGTCCTGCCTTAGGTTTGAGGCTAGTTGGGGCATCTTGGGCCAGCTGCTCTCTCTTACATTAGGAAGAAGAAGGCAATGGCAAATCATTTCTGAAGCCAAGAAAATTGCAGGGACTTGTCCAAGCAGCTCCTAGGATTCAAGACTGAGGTGAAGGCACAAACAAACAACTTTAATCTCTACACAATATTTATTGTGTGCTTGTGAAAGATGAGTTTGAA
The DNA here is from genome assembly GCF_049901735.1 of Notechis scutatus. Classification (NCBI taxonomy): domain Eukaryota; kingdom Metazoa; phylum Chordata; class Lepidosauria; order Squamata; family Elapidae; genus Notechis; species Notechis scutatus. Next base: position 147,482,923 of record NC_142011.1, on the reverse strand, counting down.
AAAAGTATTTTTCTGAAAGTTAAAGCTGCATAACACATGATATTAAACTCTACTTTAAAAGCAGAGTTTATATTAGAAACATATGAAATATTCATTGAGGAAATACTTATAGCAAAGAAAAATACCAGGGAAATTGCTTACAAAAGTTATATATGCTAGGAAAGTTTATAGACAATGAAAATAAATTCCAGAAAGCAGAATACAGCATAATACAAACAATGAATTAACTACATTTGCACTCATCCATGCATTATTAGTCCTAAAGTATGTAATTAGTATATCGACTGATAATTGTCTTTACAATTCCTGTAGGCCTGCATTGGGTAACAATATATATTTTGCCCAATGGAATGAAGTTATCAAAGGAAAACATCTGCTTTCCTTTCATTTGCAAAAATTTAACCATTAAGTCCTAAAACACCCTATAGAAAAATATAAAATGATGACTCCTCAAAGCAAAAAACCTAATCCTATCTATTGCATAATGAAAAATACTGTGTATTTCATAACATACTCAGATATTAAGATATTCCTGAACTTCAAATTATATGGTGCAAGCAAGCATCATTCAATTACGGGCTAAATATAAAATATATGATGCTTTTTGTTCTTTATTCAAATCCATTCAAAGGCATCTGAAAGGGTATTCTTAGTTATATTTTCAATTGTTCCATTACAACTGAAGCAATTGTTTAAGAAATGATAACCTCAGAGGGCTATAGATGTGGCTTTGCTTACATAATTTGATAAGAAACTAATAAAAGTTTCTTATTTCTTTATTAACCAGTTAATAAAATATTCAAAGATTTGGCTTCAAAACTCTTCTGAGTATAACTTTGGAAAAATGGTGAGGGCTTCTTCCAGTCAAGTTTGACTACATGGAAATGTCTATACATATATATTATACATAGACATTATACATTAAACATATTATTTTACTATTTTTAAATTTTTATACCTCCCATCTTCCCTATAGGGTGCCTCTGGATATCTACTATTCCTTCCTTCTTCTTTTTCCTCACAATAACAACCCTGTGGGTGAGTTGGGCTGAAAGAAAGTGACTGGTCTAAAGTCACCCTGCCAGTTTTTCATGTCTAACATGGAATCAGAATTCATTGTTTTCTTATTTTTAGCCTGGAGCTTTAACCACTAGACCAAACTGGTTCTCTTATTTGTATTTATTGTTATTTATATCTTATTTATTTACTCAATTTTTATAGTTGTCCATCCCACTTCCAGGTGCCTTACAATACCCCCCTCCCTCAAAATACATAATATAAACCTAAATAAAAACACATAGCTGTGTTTTTAGGGCTCACAAAACCAGGTTTCAAAGTCATATGAATGGCCAACAGAGACATCTAACCTCTGATCTCCTCCCATCCCAATCAAGCAATCAAAACACTAAATAAACAGAATCAGAAATGAGCAAATATGGCAAGATTTCTGGAAGCAAATTTAGGTGCCCTCAGGCAAATCATAAAAACAGCCCAAAACCACAATCTGCCACAGCAGACCCATGCAAAATCCCCTTGTTTCTTTATCCTTGTCTCTTGATGGGCCTCATCCTTCTACTTGCACCCAACTGCGATACAAACATGCCTCTAAGGCAAGTTATCTTTTCTGCCATGTTTATTTGTCCATTGTCATGGTAATGGGTTTCCCCTTTTTTCATCAAGGCCATCATTTCTGTTCTCTGCCCTGGCAGAGACTGAGGACAGCAAGGTAATTCTGGCAGAATAGAGATCCCCAATGGGGACATCATTTTTCATATCAGTACTATATAGTTTCCCCTGCAAGTCCTGCTGTGCTGCCTCTTTGTGGCAAGAGGTGTCCTGGGAAGGATGAGCAAAGAATGTTGGGGGTATATGCCAAGAGTACAGATTCCCAGTAGGGTCACCCAAGGTGTAAAAGTCATTTCAGCTGGCCAGCTAAAGCAAGCAGGCAATCATTTTCTACTGACTTGAGGTTAACACTTCAACTCAGCAGTGGGTCAATTCAGCATCGGGATTCCTGTAGAATGCTTTCTGACGATCTTCAAGTGAACACAGATTTGCAAATCTAGCAACAAGGAGGGAGCTGCACAAAGTGGTCTCTAAATCTCCAAGTGTAATTTCAGCAGGCATTACAAATTGAAAATTCCAGCACAGGAACATAAGCACGGCTAGATTTACAGTTTTTCTCAAATTACTTACTTCAATAAAAGACAGAAGTAGGGGCTTTTTCCATGATCATTTTCCTATTTTTCAGGCAGCACCAAGAGCATAAAGAAACTCATGATTTGTTGAATCATGGTGACATTTTAAAAAAGGAATTGTTCTGTGTTCTTCCCCAAGAAGCTTTCGAAAGTGTTGGTGTTACTTAGGCAGCTCCACAAATGACTACTTTGTTTTACTGTTCACTGTAGTGAACAGGATAGTAATTTGATTAGTCCTTTATGAATAATTTTAAAGTTATCAAGATTAAGAATGATTAATAGGTCATGGGTCATGAGGTGCTAAAAGTCAGTTCCGTTGGATTTGTAACTGCGAGACTTAGCGCTATCCTTTTTTGTATTTATGATTTATTACTGAGGCTTTCACACCATGCCTGGATTTCCTAGCACTATGGTAGCCCTGTAACTATTTGAGAATTTCTCTTTTCATTTTTATAAGAATTTGCTTTTGTTTTTGCAAGGGTGCCTTTAAACAATCAACCAGAGGAATAAAAATTCTACACCAATCAATTCCATACCTGCTGAATGTAGGAACGCTACTTCTAGAGTTACTGATTTTAAGTTTTGTTCCAGTCAAATTAGTACAGGTAGTCCTCAACTTACAATCAAAATTGAGCCCAACATTTCCATTGCTAAAAAGACAATTGTTAAGTGAGTTTTGCTCCATTTTTTTGGCTACAGTTATTAAGTGAATCACAGCAGTTGTTAAGTAAGTAACACGGTTTTTAAATGAATCTTTGCTCATCAGAAGGTCACAAAAGGTGTTCACAATATCCCAGGACACTGCCAACCATCATAAATACATGCCAGTTCCCAAGTGTCCAAATTTTGATCATGTGTCCATGGGGATGCTGCAACAGTTGCCAGTGTGAAAAATGGCAAGTCACTGTTTTCAGTGCCATTGTAACTTGGAATGGTCACTAAACAAATGAATGTAAGTCAAGGACTACTTGTGTGGTGGTAGCATTGGGTCAGATGCAAATGCACTGGCGTCCATGTTTAGATCAATGTGTCATTGGTGTGGCACTTTTTTAATAAGTCTTTTTATTTTAATTTTTTATGACCTGCTATTTTTCCCCAGCCAGCATCCTATCAACAGACAATCGGGTGGGCAAAGCAGGATTCAGAGATTCCTTTTATATTTATATCTCCATATAAATGTGATACCTTTTCTTATCTCTAAAAGGCAACCTTATAGACATGCAAACGATATGTTATAAAACCGAAACAAGAGTAATCACCAAGATCACCCCAGACCTCACACTGGCCTGTGAATGTGAATAAGCAATATCAGAAAGCCCTCATTCTCTGTTTTCCTTTTATGAATATGCACCAAAATCTGCTCCTTTTATCTGCAGAAGCTTAGCCAAACCCTAGCTGTGCTTGTGAACAAAACAATTTATCAGATCCCTGCAGCTGTCGCTCTTTAGTGACCTGAGAGAGACAAAATCCTCTAGAGGGGTGAAGTTAGGATGAGAGATGCCTGATCAGATGAGTCAGCTCAGTGGGTGACAAGACTATATAAGATGAGGTTGGGTACCCCCCCTACCTAGGAACTGCCTTTTTATGCAGAATATTTTTATGCCCTCTGAATGCAAAGAGTTTGTGAAATTGTATGAATATTTCAAGGCACGTACATTTAAATAAAATGCATACTTTCCGTGTCAGAGGTGCATTTATGTCATTTTTTTTTTAAAAAAATTCTAATGCAAGGGAGTAAATGTTTCAACATGGTGGCTAAATATTTCATTGCATCATAAATATCCAATGGGTCTGTAATGGTGGCTAGGTAACTAAATATTTGATTTTGTGCCAGCTGTAACAGCCTTGTGCATGAAAAAGTGTTTTCATCATGATGACCCAATTATGAACACAATGAAATCTTCTACAATAATTCAAGAGACGAGTGAACCACTGACATATCAGTGTAATGGATGATCCTGACAGTATTTGAATCAAAGTGGCTCCTGTATTTTCCCTCTGGGTACTTTCTATGTTTCCATAAAACCATTAGGGTTATAATCTTTCATTAGACATGTGAGGGATTGAGATATTTTCAACTGGTTGGTCAGTGGAAGACCTGAAGTCTCCATAAGATAAGAACATAAGTTATGATGTGGAAATTTTTACCTGAAATTACTACTCACTCATGCAGTGATTCCTCAATATGACACACTGTTCTAAGCAATAATATACTATGGTTTATTTGCTTGAGCTTAGAAAGCAATTCATCCATCTGAAAGGACCCCCTTTCACAATGACTTGAGTATAAATAGGACTCTCCAAGTAAATGAGAATTCCTATGAAATGACAGCCTTAATAATGCAGAGGCTGCAGTCCATTTACAAGTTAACAGGAGTACTATCCATAACTCCCTCCAAATTCAGTGTCAAGTATGAACTTTGGCCACTATGTGCCTCTTTTCAACTTGCCATTAGAGTAAGGCGGGGGAGGTGTTGCTTTAGAATGGGTTAGATGGAGAAACAAAACCTCAACCATTCCTCTGAAGATTGTGAGAGCCTGAAACCTTTTCAAGGACATTGTAGCAGATGTGGAGTTGAAGCAGACCATTCCCCTAACAAAGTGAACTTGTTTACATGGACTACATGATAGGTCAGGGGTTTGACTGGGGAAATTATTGTTTAAGTCTGTGAACTAGTGTCTGGGAATCTCAGAGTTAGTTTAGCTTTGACATTACCATGCAGTGTACTCAATAAACTGTAAGATTTTCAGAAAGGGAATGGGCCTGGAATTTTATTTGGTTTCTCAAGCTGGATGTTGACACTCAGCTTGAAATGTTTAGAACACACATGCTTTCCTTATGTAGTTAACCTTCCCCTAGAAGGTTAATGCTCATATTGGGTTCAAGAACACACATTATTATTTTTCTAATAGAGAAGCAATCAAAAAGGCAGGAGAATGACTTAGCACAAGGGTCCCCAATCCCCAGGCTGTAGCCCACTATTGGGCTTTGAGCCTTTCAGAACTGGGCTGCAGAAGTGGCAAGGCAGCACATGCATACACGCTCTATTTACTGGAGCACAACTGGAGCTACATGTGCACTTGCCCACCACACATAGAGAATCATCCCCTCTTCTCTTGCACCGCTCCCCCCCACTGGTCCACAAAGCCAGACAGATGGAGGATATTGCATAACCTAGAATGCACCAGATCATACTGTAATTTTCTACCAGAACTTAAAGTCCAAAAAAGAAGACACGATTGCATGTTGATTTGTATATCAGCAGTCTTTGCTTACCAGTCACTCATTCAGTGACTGTTTGAAGTTACATGGTGCTGAAAAAAAAAAGTTTATAGTCATTCCTAAGAATTCAGTTCCCTTGAAGACACAAGACCAGTTTGTTTGAAATCCCAAGGAAAAAGGTTGCTGAAGTGGATCAGGCCAAGTTCCTTTGCAGATTGCCAGTCAGCCCACCCATCCTCGACTGCTTCTACCCCAATGGTTCCAAGATTATTTCCATAATTTTTGCCCTAAAAATGGACACACACTGAATCAACTTGAGGCAATTTTCACCCTTCAGCATGCTCTCTGAATCTGCTTTTCAGCCAGTCATCAGTCAAAAAATGTAAACAGCTGGATGCTTCTGAAAACAAATGCGTATACTGAATATCATCTGCTGGGTATTTAGATTTGGAAAAAAAGAATAACCAACAACAACCTCTTACTCCTTTTATAGAAATGTGTTATAAACACAAACTTGCCTTTGTTTTGTCTTTTTCACACCCTGTTCAATTGGTGCTCTGTGTTTAAGACTACCCAGTTTTAAAATGTTAACAACTAAAATTGATTTATTTTTGTTTTCTTCGGCAGAAGGAGCACAAGAGAGTAGGAGAAGCTGGGATTTGTTAAAAGGGGAAAAATCATGAATAAATATGGATGAGACCATGGGTAAAAAATAAAGTCAGAGGCTGTTTTTTTTTTTTTTTTACTATTCAGATGTTCAGCTGCAAGAGGTAGGAAGGATAGTTTTAGTCACGGTTAAAAAAGAAAGCTTGCCCGGGTCACAGAGAATAGGGAAAAGATTGCAAATCCAACCCAACACTTTGAGTTATACTAATATTTAAATCACACTTTCCAGCAAGCTTGTTGAAAAGCATTCACGTTGTTGCCCCGTAGTTTTCTCTCCAAGGTTCAGACACACAGAGAGCACCCAAACGTTAAGTCTAATGCAGAATAATCTGTCCTGTGGCATGGTGGGCATCAAGGAGATTTAGTTATCTCAGTGGGGGGAGAAAATAAAGGCCTGTGGCCAGAAAAATCATATGGATGCAACTGTTTGAAAGTCTGCTGCACCCTGGGATTTCTCACTTCCACTCATCCCCCTCCCTCCTTTGCAACCATTTAAGAACAGATGAAGTGATTTCAGCATGAGGCCCTGCTGAGGAATAAAAGGTCAGTATGAATGTGCCAGGCTCGCTGTGAATTACCTATTGCACCTCATAGCTTAGAAAGGAGCTGACAATGCTAGAAATGAAGCGCCATTGATTTGATTTTATTTTTTCCTGAGGATTTTGGTCAAGCTCCTGTTTATTTTTTTAAGCCACTGTATTAATAGATTAGCTAAATGTTATCAATTTCTCTAAAGGATGATGACCTCTGCTTCTAGCTGCAAGATATATTAGTTTCAGAACTGACTCCCCTCACTTATGGGGGGCTCCGTCAGAAACTGGGCCTCTAACTCCAAAATCTGGTCCTGACAGCATCAGGCAATGCAGCAGATGAAATAAGAAGAGTGTTCTAGAATATTCGAAACATATTCTTTGGCTCACCCAACCACAACAATCTATTCTGGGATTTGGGAGAGGCCAGCCAGTTCAGCGAATGTGACTTGGAAGACAGTAATAGAGGAAAAAATCTTTTGAGGCAGATTTTTTTAATCTCTTCTCAAGAAAAGTCACAATAAAAGTTCAGGCAAATAGGGGTGACACAAAATGATTTTGCATGTTATTTTAAAAAGGTTAGAGGCTTAAAAGAGTATGTTGCTTGGTATGCTAATTCCAAATGCAATAGTTTTTAAAATGTCTGATCTTAAGTTGCCTTATATTTATCTGGGAGCAAGCCCCATCTGGTTGATTCCATTGAGTTTGAGAAAAACATTTTAATTATTCCAATTCTGTTGTATTTCAATAGAAAACAATAGGAGCATTATTTATTCCTTTGTTTTGCATCCCAGGGACACAAGAGTAGGTAGAATGCCAATCCGTGCTAATTGCTACTAGCCAACCTAGTGCAGAAGGCACCACAAAGCCTTGGGATGGAGGGAAAAGCAATAACACAAATTAATTCATCATTAACATGCACAATGTCTTATTATAAAGATATTTATAAAGTATAAAGCCCACCTTTTTCTCAACAGAGAACCTTTCAAACCCTGGAATGGTCTCTTTACTGAGAAAAGAGAGATAATCTCTCTGATCATTATCCTTAGCATGTCAGCCTAGAGATAAGAGAAGCTAAGCCACACATAGACATGAATTTAATAGGCTGTTCCATTCTTATCACTTGTTTTTTTAAAAACATATTAATACTTTTCAAATGATTGTTTACAAATTATGCACGTATAAATAGAGATACAATCTATCTGTCTGTCTATCCAGCTATCTAACCAGCCATTTACCACTATAGTAAAATCACAAATTCTTTCTGGAAAATGTTGATCAGGAAGAAGAGTTACATGCATACACAAACACGTGCGCACACACACACACACACACACACACACACGGGGCAGGTGGAGCTGAGTCAAAAACAGTTAAACAGATGAGCAGGGCAAGGGAAATAAACAAAAAGCCATCAATAAATCAAGTGGTATTTTCAATTTTGGCATTTAAAAGTGTACTCAGGAAGTGCAATTGGGTACTAAGGTACCACAAACATCAACAGACCAGGCCCAAAGAACGTAAAGAATTTGCATTTTCAAATGCCCTCTTAATCTTTCATATCAGCAAGGCAAAAAAAAAAAAAAAAACCTTGCACAGAATACATGCATCTTGACAATCTGAACAAAACTAACTGTATACTAACAGGGTTTGCATTGACAATTTCAACAGCATTAGCAAAATTAATTGGAAAACACTGTTGTGAATTAATATGCCTCCAGCTATAGTTAACATAGTTTTGTTTTGTTTTGCATGCTACAAATAGACAAACTGCTCAACATAATATTCCACCCTAAATACAGGTAAGTCCTTGACTTACAACCATTCATTTAGTGACCTTTCATAGTTACAATGGCACTGAAAAAAAATTATGACAATTTTTCACATTTATAACCATTGCAGCTTCCCCATGGGCATGTGATCAAAATTCAAATGCTTGGCAACTGACTCATATTTATGAAGGTTGCAGTGTTCATTTGTGACCTTCTGACAAGAAATGGGGAAGCTAGATTCACTTAAGAACTGTATTACTAACTTAAAAAGTGCAGTGTTTCACTTAGCAACTGTGGCAAGAAAGATTGTACAATGGGGCTAAACAACTGTCTTGGTTAGAAACAGAAATTTTTGGCTCGGTTATGATCATAAGTTGAACATTACCTGTATATCAAAAAAAAAAAAAAACATAATAAAGGGAGTACTAGTTCACCTGAATCATCATCATCTTCATTTTAGCCATTGTCTTTCCACTGCAGGATGAAGGTGTCTTCCGCATGTTTCCAACCAATATGGTCCTGAACTTTATTTTGCCAATTAGGCCATCAATACTTGCTGATGTCGTCAATCCATCTTATTTTAGGTCTCTTTCGTTGATGCTTTTTACCAAGTGGGATCCATCCTATGACTACTTTGGTCCACCTGCCACCAGTTTATCTTGAATATACTGAACAATCTACTACGCTGCTCCCAATAAAATTGTCTCCACGTGAAAAACACAGGAAGTAGTGTGTGTGGCCTCAAAACGAGTGCATCTTGTCAGATCCAGAATAGGTCATGCAAGGGCAGGGGGAGACTCATAGGAACAAAGATGAAGATGGTATAGGACTTATATTCTAATACAGAAAATTCTTGAAGTGAACATACAGAGAAAACCAGAGATTTTTCTTTTGGGCTTAATGGAAAAAGACTTGGAATTTTATTTTATTTTTTGAAACTTTGATGCTATGTATGTTGATGGCAGCAAGATTATTTTACGTTCAAAAATGGAAGGACACTTCGACCCCGAGAATGGACAAATGGCTGCAAAAGTTGATGGAATTAGCAGAGATGGCTAAATTGACTGCTTTGATCAGAGAGAGAAATACAAATACCTTTGTTTTTATCTGGAAACCACTTCTGGACATTGTGCTTGAGGCAGAAAAAGAATAAAACATTGATTTTGGGCTTTACCAATTAGATATGATGTTACAGAAATGGCTAGTTTAAACTACTATGTAAAACTAAAAAGTTGTAGTTTGATGTTATTACCCTATTCTGCTGCACCAAAGGGAATCAGATGTCAATGCCGTTTCTTTCCCCCCATCTTCTATTCCACACTTTTCTCTTCCCCTTTCCCTTCCCTCTCTCTCCTTTTTGCTTTTGTATTTTTTTGTATGTTATATCATAAATTAATAAAATTGTTATAAAAAAAGAAACAAAGCTAAAGGTGAAAGGGACCTATGGGAAGTAGAGCCGAATCTTTCAATATGACTTCATCAGATAAGCTTCTGGTGTAGATTCATACTGAATACCTGAAGGAGCACGGATGGCACGGTGACTAGATTGGGAGCTAGATCATGGTGGCACAGTGGTTAGAATGCAGTACTGCAGGCTAATTCTGCTGACTGCCAGGGATTCTATCCTTACCTGCTCAAGGTTGACTCAGCCTTCCATCCTTCCAAGGTCAGTAAAATGAGGACCCAGATTGTTGGAGGCAATATGCTGACTCTGTAAATGGCTTAGAGAGAGCTGTAAAGGATTGTGAAGATGTATATAAGTCTAAGTCCTATTGCTGTTGCTATTGCTACACATTAAATTCAGACCGGTGAAGTTTCTTCAGAAAAAGGAGATTTTGTGAGATCGCCCATTTACACTCTGGATAACTGCTCTTTGTTCGTGCACCATAGGAACTGAGGTTTCTATGGTCCGCTTGTGAGTTGAGTGGCTGGGAGTCAGGGCATTTTAATTAAGCTCACAGCCATTGAGCAAGGTTTGCACAAACCTCATTTCTTAACCACTTTTGGAGGTAATTGATTTATAGCTAAAGAAAGATTTTCTGAACGGCAGAGTAAAAATTCCTGCCAAAGCCTTGTGAGATTAAAAAAAAAAAGAATACAAGGATTCCTACTATATCCTCTCTTATTTATTTTGGTTCTTGAAATACTGAATGTAGATGTAAGGAGTAAAAGTTAAAAAAATAAACCTTTTAATAAATCATAAGGGCTTTTCGCAGATAACTTGTGTATGGTTCTAAAGGATCCTTTAAAGGGAATTGAAAAATTAGTGGGCAAATTGAAAGAATTTTGTGTGTTAGCAGGTATCAGGGTTAATAAACAAAGTATCAAGATATTAACAAAAATAGGAAAACAGAAGATCAAACAGAATTGATGAACCCGAAAGCCATCACCCTGCTAAACAAATAATTCCCTCAACACTGTCCAACTATTACAAAGTCTGCACTATTACTGTTAATCTTCTCATCACTCCTTATCACCCATCCCCTCCCACTTGTGACTGTATGACTGTAACTTTGTCACTTGTACCATTACGATCTATATTGACTGTTTCCTAGTATGATTTGATGGCTTATTGTACTCTATGACTATCATTAAGCGTCATACCTTATGATTCTTGACTCTTAATTAATTTATCTTTTCTTTTATGTATACTGAGAGTATTTACACCAAGACAAATTCCTTGTGTGTCCAATCACACTTGGCCAATAAAGTATTCTATTCTAAAGATTGAAAAGATATACAACAGTAAATGGATATTGTTATGACAAATATGAAATATACAGTATATTATTTCAAATTTTGTTATGACATGGAATGAAGTTTAAAAAGATATGTTAAGATTGGAAAAACTACAACTGTAATGATTGGGGACAATTATTGTAATAAAAATGGATGTGTTGCCTCCATTCGACAACATCTCTTTTGATAACTGGTGCATTGTTTAAACAGTGGCGGAAGGATACATCTACATTTGTGTGGCAGGAGAAAAAACTATGAGTTAAATATAAGGATGCAAAGGAAAGAGAAAGGTTGGTTTTTTTCTGATTTGAAATTTTATTTTGCAGCTTGCTGTTTAGCTTGGATGAAAAAGTGGGTGCTGCTGAAAAACCAGAAGACCATGAGCTCAGTCCTGCCTTAGGGATGAAAACTGGCTGGGTGACTTTGGACCAGTCACTCTTTTTCAAGCCCACAATGTTAGGCTCAGGCAACAATTCCTATCATAACCAACAGATCAACACTCCCTTGGTGCCGGCAAAAAAGCAGACCCTGCACAAGAAGTAAAAAGCTAGGAAGGAAAAAAAATGACAGCCAGAATGGTAGAATTGAACTCCAGCTTTGATCATTGTAGTCACAATCTTTCCTTTTTTTAAACTATACCCTCTGGATCCTCCTGAATGAAAGGACTGTGAAAACAATTTCTGAGAAGAGTGGGAGATTAATAAGCGAACTTCCAAAGAGATTGACAGATGGAGGAGAACAATTCTAAGGCACCATCAGAGAAAATCTGAATAACATCTCAGCAGCTGAATATTCTTTCCTTTGGCTTTCTGACAGTATCGTACAGATTCCAAAGGAACAGAGGCCTACAGTAAATTATTTTGTAGAAAAAAACAGATTTATTTGTTTAAGAACAATAGAACATGTAATTCTGGACTTTACTTTCTACTATTTGAAAACTTTTTTTTTTTAAATCTCTGCATTCCTTTTATTTCTTCTTCTTTTTCTTTCTTAAATATATATATTCTAGTTTATATCCCAATAAATTATTCATTAATTTCTTTATTACTTTTTCATAGTGGTAAGCATGGTTAAAGTTATTTTAGTTTCTTGGGTCTACAGAGAAAAAGGGGGCGAAACACACTATCAAAGAAACACCATTTAACAAACATGGATGCAGATCTATATAACAGCTGAGTATGATAATTTATAGTCATAAGTGCAAATTTGGAACTAATAAACATTTAAGAATCCCTAACTTTTCACTATGGGGGGGGCACTTCATCAGATAAGTCTTGCATGTAAGGGCCCTTTTAATATTACACTAATAACTAGAACATACAAAACATTTGCTAGACCAATAGTTGAATACAGCTAATCAGTCTGGAACCCACATTATGTATCTGATATTAACACAGTTGAGAAGGTCCAGAAATATTTCACAAGAAGAGTACTCCACTCTTCTACTTGTTGAAGAATACCTTAGGCCACCAGACTCGAAATTCTAGAACTAGAAAACCTAGAACTACGCTGCCTTCGGTCCGATCTAAGTATAGTATATAAAATCATACATTGCAATGTCCTACCTGTCAATGAATACTTCAGCTTCAACCATGACAACACAAGAGCAAACAATAGATACAAACTCAAGGTTAATCGCACCAAACTTGATTGCAGGAAATATGACTTTAGCAACAGAGTGGTCAATGTCTGGAATATTCTACCTGACTCTGTGGTTTCTTTCCCAAACCCCAAAAACTTTAACCTTAGACTGTCTACTATTGACCTCACCCCTTTCTTAAGAGGTCTGTAGGGGGCGTGCATAAGCGCACCAACGTGCCTACCGTCCCTGTCCTATTGTTTCTTTTATTTCTTTTATTTTTCTTATATGTATCCATGTATTCATAACTATGTTTTTACTTATACCTATTATCTTATAAGCAATTGACAAAAATAAATAAATAAATAAATAAATAAATAAATAAATAAATAAATAAATAAAATAATTTTTGGGGTAATCTTCAAATAATTTTTGTCGGAGATCCTTCAAACAACGTATATATGAGTTCTCCACTCCTCTACTCGTTGTAGAATACCTTATGCCACCAGACTTGAAATTCTAGAACTAGAAAACCTTGAATTACGCCGTCTTCGGTCTGACTTAAGCATGGTATATAAAATCATACATTGCAATGTCCTACCTGTCAGTGAATACTTCAGCTTCAACCATAACAACACAAGAGCACACAATAGATACAAACTCAAAGTAAACCGCACCAAACTTGATTGCAGGAAATACGACTTCAGCAATAGAGTGGTCAATGTCTGGAATACTCTACCCGACTCTGTAGTTTCTTCCCCAAACCCCAAAAACTTTAACCTTAGACTGTCTACTATTGACCTCACCCCTTTCCTAAGAGGTCTGTAGGGGGCGTGCATAAGCGCACCAACGTGCCTACCGTCCCTGTCCTATTGTTTCTCTTATTCTTTTATTTTTCTTATATGTACCCATTTCATGTATTCACAACTATGTATACACTTATACTTATTATCTTGTAAACAATTGGCAAATCAAATAAATAAAATAAATAAATAAATAAATAAGTATTGTCTCTAAAAAGCAAGGCACATTTTCTGTTCATGAAAAATGTCTGTAAAAATGTTACAATTTGAATCAGGCCCATTATACAATACTACTAAAATGCTGCATCAAACTATTTATATATCATATGGGATAGGTTGATTATGTATAATAGTGCTATAAAAAATTATGAAAATAATTGATGATTTATTAAAATGGTTGAATTATTGAAAAGTATTCTATTATTAACAAATAGCAAAAGGAATATATTTCATCAAAGTTGAGCAAAGAATATACATACAGGTGAAACTTGAAAAATTAGAATATCATGCAAAAGTTCATTTATTTCAGTAATGCAACTTAAGATATGAAACTAATACAGTATATGAGATAGACTCATTACATGCAAAGCAAGATAGTTCAAGTCATGATTTGTCATAATTGAGATGATGATGGCTTACAGCTCATGAAAACCCCAAATCCACAATCTCAGAAAATTAGAATATTGTGAAAAGGTTCAATATTCTAGGCTCAAAGTGTCCCATTCTAATCAGCTAATTAAGCCATAACACCTGCAAAGGGTTCCTGAGCCTTTAAATAGTCTCTCAGTCTGGTTCAGTAAGAATCACAATCATGGGAAAGACTGCTGACCTGACAGTTGTGCAGAAAACCATCACTGACACCCTCCATAAGGAGGGAAAGCCTCAAAAGGTAATTGCAAAAGAAGTTGGATGTTCCCAAAGTGCTGTATCAAAGCACATTAATAGAAAGTTATCTGGAAAGGAAAAATGTGGAAGAAAAGGGTGCACAAACAGCAGGGATGGCCACACCCTGGAGAGGATTGTCAGGAAAAGTCCATTCAAAAGTGTTGGGGACTTTCACAAGGAGTGACTGAGGCTGAAGTCAGTGCATCAAGAGCCACCACACGCATCCTGGACATGGGCTTCAAATGTTGTAATCCTCTTGTCAAGCTGCTCCTGAGCAACAAACAACGTCAGAAGCGTCTTACCTGGGCTAAAGAAAAACAGACCTGGTCTGTTGCTCAGTGGTCCAAAGTCCTCTTTTCTGATGAGAGCAACTTTTGCATCTCATTTGGAAACCAAGGACCCAGAGTCTGGAGGAAGAATGCAGAGGCACACACTGCAAGATGCTTGAAGTTCAGTGTGAAGTTTCCACAGTCTGTGTTGATTTGGGGAGACATGTCATCTGCTGGTGTTGGTCCATTCTGCTTCATTAAGTCCAGGGTCAACACAGCCATCTACCAGGAGATTTTGGAGCACTTCATGCTTCCTTCCGCAGACGAGCTTTATGGGGATGCTGACTTCATTTTCTAGCAGGACTTGGCACCTGCCCACACTGCCAAAAGCACCAAAACCTGGTTCAATGACCGTGGGATTACTGTACTTGATTGGCCAGCAAACTCACCTGACCTGAACCTCATAAAGAATCTATGGGGCATTGCCAAGAGAAAGATGAGAGACATGAGACCGAACAATGCAGAAGAGCTGAAGGCCGCTATTGAAGCATCCTGGTCTTCCATAATACCTCAGCAGTGCCACAGGCTGATAGCTTCCATGCC
The DNA here is from genome assembly GCF_049901735.1 of Notechis scutatus. Taxonomy (NCBI): domain Eukaryota; kingdom Metazoa; phylum Chordata; class Lepidosauria; order Squamata; family Elapidae; genus Notechis; species Notechis scutatus. The sequence continues at coordinate 147,467,656 of NC_142011.1, read as the reverse complement.
ACGCCACATTGAGGCAGTAATTGCTGCAAAAGGGGCCCAAACCAAGTACTGAGTACATATGCATGCTTATACTTTTCAGAGGTCTATGTACAATCCTTGTTTTATTGATTGCATGTAATATTCTAATTTTCTGAGATTGTGGATTTGGGGTTTTCATGAGCTGTAAGCCATAATCATCTCAATTATGACAAATCACGGCTTGAACTATCTTGCTTTGCATGTAATGAGTCTATCTCATATATTAGTTTCACCTTTTAAGTTGCATTACTGAAATAAATGAACTTTTGCATGATATTCTAATTTTTAAAGTTTCACCTGTATGTGTGTGTGCGTGTGTGTGTATTAAAAAATTGTGTGCTCATTCTATGGATAATCTATGTAACTATTTAAAGAGAAGAGGTATGTGAATATAATTTAGCAGAATAGTATCAATTGTAAAAAGAGGAGAAAAGCAGAGGAAAATTCAGTTACCTTCAAAACACTTTCCTGAACTGAATAATATTAATAGAATTTAATGGAAATAATGGAAATTACACCCTATACTTTCTCTCTCAGGCACATTTACCTGATAAAGCACTGTGAAGAAAATTTTAAATTTGCCCAAAGAAAAGGGATTGAATAACTTACAATTTAAAGTAATAGCAATTTACTGGACAACTAACTGAAAATAAGTACTCTGGATTTGTGGACTTTTAATTGCAGTGGGGAAATTTCTTAGATAACTATGCATTTTCTCTGACTTTCAGGGGGGAAAATAGCCTCAGAATTGCTTTGTAGTATCCACTGATTCTGTAAAGTCAGCTATGAAAATATATTGGCGAACAGATATGCAGGAATGCCACATTAAAAGGAACCCAAACATTTTATCTTCTATATTGGGCATAGACTATATTAATCCAAAATCTTTAAAATACAGGTAGTTCACACATATTTTTATACATGTCACTTCCCTAAATGTATCAGGAAATGTATTCTATGAAGCAGTGTTTAAAGGTTACACTTTTAACAATAAATAGCTTCAGTGCTAACTCTCTATAGTGCTTTAAGGCTGTTTAAGGATGGGATGAAAAAGGGTGTATCATATTGCAATTAGATATCTTAAAAATTGTATTTAATATTATATACTTGTCTAGCACTGACAGTTTTTCAAGTGTGATTTGTTCCATCAATCTGCACATCAGCTTTTTGTGCATTAGATGCCTATATGCATCTGTAAGGACAAGAACACATTTGTATACATTTTTCTACACATTTTCTCCTACTGTGCTCATTTTGTGCATATATAACATATATCAATTTCCATAATATATGCTTACTTGAACATATGCTGTAATCAGGAAGCAACGTTACAAAAAGCAGAGGAGCATGGAAACAAAATATAACTGTATTTCTAAAAAAAAACAAAAACAACCCAGAGGCTTCTGGTTTATACCACTTTACATACCATAGATTTAGGCGAGAAAAGGTTGAACAGAATGTTCAATCTTTTTCAATGTTGTTTCAGGAGGAAAAAAAGCAGATAGCACTGGCTGTTCGCAACCTAGAAGTTCTTGCATGAGGGTGCCAACAAATTTGTGTCTGTTTCTGACATCATCATGTGCACATTAAAAAGTACATACACCAAGAAAAGTCTAAATATAGGGATCCCCTAACAGAATCTTCTCATTGATGGTACTCATATATATATGAATTGATCTCATATATAATATCTCTTATAAGTTTCCATTTGGGAAAAAAATATGGTTCTGGAACAACTGATTTGGGGGATGCTGAGTATCCACCCATGTTGGGCGGTGCCATTAAAATACAAATTACTGAACTGGATTTTTAATTTTCTGAGTTTTTTTCTCTATACTCTGAACTTTTGGGAGTAGCTTTTGGGGGAAATGTTGATAAATACTTTTTAGACAAGCATACCATGGAGCTGTGTGCATTTTTAAAAAGTAATATAATAATTCCTCCATAGGAGATTAAAGATGGTCGGCCTAGACAATTAATTTGTCTAGAAAAGGCGCCATCCCCAATGCACTCTGAGAAATTCAGAAACAAACATCTGTGTTTTAAAGTCTAATTAGGACCAAAAGCTTTGTATGGCCTCAAAGCATAGACTGTCTGGTTATTTTTAAACATTCAGACTTAAAAAAAAATGCTGAGGAAACTGATGGGATGTTGAAACCCTTTATAACAACATCAGCATGAAGTCCGTATTTTTGTAAATAATGTTTTACAGAAATTTCAGGTTAAAAGAGGTTAAAAAAAAGATTGCAGTTAGTTTTGCAATAAAAAAAAAGGTTGCAGTTAGTTTTAACATGAGCCTTGCAAGCCCATGTTTCATGCAGGCATAAAAAGGCATCTTATAGAAACATTAAGAAAGAAAAACAGGTATCAATATAGCAGATATATAAAAAGAAAGTGTTCTTTAAACTGGTGTAATAAAGGGTTATAGCAAATTGTTGGGTAGCCATCACTGGTACTTAAATTTACTGATATTTTGATAAAATTTTAATCAACTGATGGTGGAAATTGCCTGGACTATTACCTAAATGCCTTAACACAGGCAACACTTTGCTAGAATAAAATCTGCACATTCTACTTCATTGTGGCCTGCTTGACAAAATGGTGGTAGTTAGTCCCATTTCATAAAACTCCCCTCCACCACCACCAGAGGTATATGCAACCCTTGCACTCTTGGCTTCCCATACGGAAGTAAAAATAGTCTTTATTCCATTGGGCTTTTGAACCTAGCTATATGGGAACACTATAATGGCTTTCATCATATTCTTATTCTAATAGTTTTAATTAGCTGTTGCTATTCTTTCGCTGTTTGATGCTCAGAGTCCATTGGGAATGGGGTGACTTAGTAATGCTATAAAAGTAAATAAGGGCATAAATATCTTTTAGTCCGGTCAGCTAAACTGGAAAAACTCAGTAATGTGGATCTAAAACTTCGTTTGGAATCTGTTTCAGCAGTTTGGTTGTGTGTGAACATGTAATTCAGATTGCAAACTGCAGTTGTCCTTCATAATAATTTTCCCCTCCACCTCGCCGCCCACAATCATTTTTAAACATTTGGTTTCATGGAAAATATCTTTCTGTCACTTTTTTTTTTCCACTAGTGAAATTCATGTGAGGGAAATATAGATTCCTTCCTTTGTTTAGCTGTAAAGTGTCTTTCATCCCATGATAACATCTCCAAGGAAAGGGCTCCTCAGACTTTGAGGCCTATCTTAAAGCAGCAGTGAGCACTGGAGGCGGGGAATCAGAGCTTTACTCTGCCAAAGATCCCATTCCAAAAATACGCATGGTTTTGAAGTAAAAAAGCAGATGGTGATACATTCGAAGGAATGTACTGCAATCGGTTAATTAAATGTGGTTAATTTGCACCCTTATTTTTAAAGGAGATTACAATGGTAATGTGCAGAAATTTCTCAGTTCAAGAAGGAAGGCAAAGAATACAGTCATGAAGAGAAAGACAACAACAGCACTTTTGCCCCCACAATAAAGGCAGCAGTGGAAAGTCAAAAAAGTCAAAAGGGTAATTAATTACCAATTTGTATGTGTGTCATGGAGGGGGGCTTTGTCACACGGTCACAATTATCATCTTAGTTTTTTTTTTTTACCTCCTACTGCCTAAATATATTCAAAATAATTTTGCAAATGAACAGAAGTTTCTTTTTTGCAGGAAAATATTGCGTGTATGTGTGTGTATGTGTGTGTGTGTGTGTGTGTGTAAGTAAAACACCGAGTTAAACACAGTCATTGTTTCTTAATTGGTTCTAAACCAACCCTTCCTGGTCTAAGCCTGGATGGGGAATTCTGGGATTTGGAGTCCACACATCTTAAAAGTTTCCTGTCCCTTTTATCTTGTTAGATAAGATGCTATCTTTCAAAATTCAAAAATTAATTTTCCCAGGAAAGGTTGAAATCCTAGTAGTCTACGTAATTTCAGCCAGATAGTTTTATTACTTCTGTATTTTGCAATACTTTGTATTTATTGCATCTTCTGGTCATGTTTGATTGGCTGCCACATATGAAATTCAGCTCTTTATATAATTTCTTCCAGGATTAGAAGAGCTATTTATGACTCTGGCCTTCTAGTGCAGGGGTTACTCCCAGAAAAGCAAATTGTAAAATGCTGCTGGCTCCTTCTCTTTCAAGCCCACTATCTGTTTTTCAGCTTTCCAGCTTTTATTGAAAGCTTAAAACACGAAATGAAGGAGTCAATTCTCTTTGCTGATAATTTTCCACAAAGACAAAAAGCATGTCATAACTTCCTAGGCAAGTAATAATTTTCTCTAATAAATTTTAATAAATTTTAATTTAACTTTTGAAAGAGGTCTTCCTCTTAAGTTGTGAGATGGCGGCAGGTAAATTCCTTGTGGCGAAATGGGCAGCAAATAAATTTCATAAATACATGGTTGCTATCAGATGGTAACATGTAGAAAAATAAGAGCCTTGTATAAATGTCTTTATCAGGTATAATTTGATGTACACTTTCAATACTTCATATATGACTTATAGCTTGTACTGAATCTTGGCATAAGTCTATAAGATGCATTGACTAAATCACTCGTTCTTTTCGGGAAGTTCTGCCAAATCATTTGCTACACTTCTAACAAACCACACAACCCGAATGAAAACCTTGCATTATTAGCTCATTCACAAACACCCACAGTTTATTGGCACTCGGCTGCTGTCTGTAGACCTGGGACTGAAATCTATGAAACACATCAACCTTTTGGCATCTTGATTTCAAAAGGGACAGTATCCCTTATATTCCATACATTGTTAAGGAAATAGTAGCTACACATGCCCTGATCCCCAATGACTTTCTTTAGTCAATGGAGGAGAAAAACCTTCAATCTAATGGCTTCATTATTATGGAAGCATGCCTCGAATACCAATCAGTTTCATACCTGGCTTCACATTTGTCTTCCCATTTTTAAAAGATGATACAAGGCTATTTTGGGGTCAGAAAGATTTCTATTGTTCAAAGTTAAAACAGGAGAAAAAATTATAATGACCTTACCAAACGTCGGCCCATGTGTGTTAAATGTTTGAAAACTACCACAAGATCATTTCTGAAACACAGAGCTTAAAAAATACAACTTAGTAAAATGTATGTGAGTTTGCTGTTACACACCATCTGACTGGCCTATAAAAACAGATTCATTTCAAAGAAGTCTCCTATTACTTGACCTTTGCTTTCTAGACTCAAGGAAAAATATACACCTATTAGAGCTTCTGAGCCAGAGGTTTCTGCAAATATTGAAGTACAGCTGCTGGCTTTCTTTCATATGAGTATGTTTAGGTCACCATGTCAGCCTTAAGGCAGGCAGACACAACAGAAGCCACCCTCTGATCTCAGTGTAGCATGTAAAGTTTACAAGACGATGGTATATTATGACCCCTCACTGTCCAGACCTTTGAAATTCACAAGATTTGCTGGGAATACACAGACTTATATTCTTTTTTTAAACCCCTGGTACCAATGTGGCTGTGCAACAGGAGTAAAAATTACTCAAGCCATCATTTCAACAGCATTGTTGGAAACATGTGGGGGAGGAGGAGATTTTGATGGTGGTTTGCCAGTTTGGCTTAAAGGAAAGTTGCTAATTTGGGGGCCTGTGATTCTTGCTGAAGCAGGATAAGAATTTTTCACAAAGAGCCTTGTCTTTGTGAAGATACATCTGCATTCAATTAGAATGAAGTTGCAGACATGAGATTAATTCAATAGAAATGAACGAGAAAGCCAACTTTCTCATCCAGTGAGGCCATTTGGTGGGAGATTTGGAGGGAGGTGTGCATTAACAACTCTAATGACCTGATGACAATTGCAAATAATTTCTGGTGGAAGAAAAAGAATCTCCTTATTATTTCTTTCCTGAAAGAAATAATGAGTTTGTTTCTAAATGGCATATTTGTGCATTAGATACAAAACAAATTTCCGAAACCTACTGGAAGCTGAAACTGGCAAATGCTGATATGCATGGAAAGGAGATAAGACCCAAACATGATCCATCAAAATTTAGCACAGTGCCTGGGTATTCCCAAGGGTTTTAGTACAACTTGTACTGTTTAGATTCGTAGTGCTCAGTCTTGTCCATGTGTCCTCTTAGACTACAAAGGCCATCATCCCTGATGATTGGCCATGCTGGTTGGCTGATGAGAAGTGTAGTTCAAGAATATTCTGAAGCCCAAGACTGGGGAACGCTGGCTTGGAAACAGTAATTTAGTATTTCTCATTGATAGATTTCATATATTAAAAAATTATCATTAAAATCAGGGTACAGATTGGCTAACTTTAACACCCACATATTTATTTCAGATCTCCTGAATTTTAATTTACTGATGGTTTCTACTCTCCTGAATAAAGCAAGTTGGACTAATTATAAACATGTAATTATAAAGTCCTGTAATAGAATTTGCAAGTTCCATCAAAACAAACTCCATACCAGCATGCATTGAATGGAGTCCACTAACATCAGTCCTGGATTAACCATTAAGCAAAATAAGCAAGTCCTTTAGGCATTTATGGGAATGGGGACACCATAGTGTTTTGCCCTTAGCTATCATATTCCGTCAACTCTTTCACTGTGACGCTTGACTTTAGCTCTCAGCACAAGAGCCATGGTGGCACACTGGTTAGAGTTGCAGGTGGTATTCAGCAGGTTCTGACCAGTTCTGGAGAACTGGTAGAGGAAATTTTGAGTAGTTCGGAGAACCAGCAAATATCACCTCTGACTGGAGATTTTACAGTATCCTTCCCCTGCCATGCCCATAGAACTGGTAGTAAAAACTTTTGAATCCCACCACTGGTTTGAGTGCAGTACTGCAGACTACTTCTGCTGCCTGCTGGCTGCCTGCAATTTGCCAGGCTCAAGGTTGATTCAGCCTTCCATCCTTCTGAGGTGGGTAAAACGAGGACCCAAATTGTTGAGGGCAATATGCTGACTCTGTAAACCGTTTAGAGAGGGCTGGAAAGCACTGTAAGTGGTATATAAGTCTAAGTGCTATTGTTATTGCTATTATTGGAACTTAATGTCTTTTCAGTTAAACATTGTAGAGGCTGTGGAGCACCAATGGTGACTCATGCTCAGGGCAACAGTTGGCTTTAACTTGATCTTGAGTAGCATTTATATTTCCCTAACAATTTTTTTAAAAAAACTAAGAGTATGAAAAAAATATTTGAGAGAAGTGTCTGAAAAAGAAAGTATGTTCTGAAAAGCTAGATAAACAAATGTATGGTTGTATTTTAAAACAATATATCATCATTGAAGTCATCAACAATTTACTATGAAGGTAATTTGTATATGGTACTAATACATGTCATCAAGTCATTGTTGAATTATAGAGACCACCTAGATAGAGTTTTTCCACAATGATTTGTTCTTAGCCTGATCCTTCAGTTCTTCCATGGTTCACTCATGGCTACTGCAATTGAGTCCATCCACCTTGTTACAGGTTATATCTTCTTCTTTTCTTTCCTTTCATCTTTCCCAGCATTAGAACCTTCTCTAATGAGCTAGGTCTTTGCATAATGTGTCGAAAGCAGAATCATTTTAGACTGGTCATTTTTTGCCATGAGTAAGAACTCTGTTTGGTTCCTTGAATATCCATGATATTTTTAGGAGTCTTCTCCAACACCAAAATTCAAAATTACTTTTCCTATGTTGCTTCTTCAGAACTTTCCAACTTTTGGTCCCATGCAGTGTCACATACAATACATTGGCTTGCATGTTTCTTGCATGATTGACCTTTTATGGCATTTGAATATCTTTTGCAAGGCCTTCATAGCTGCTCTAGTAAGTGCTGGTCAGTGATATATTTCTTGACTAGAGTTCCTTTATTGTTGATGGTTGGTCCCAGAAGGCAGAAGCTATCCACCATAACAATATCTTTATCATCAATTCTAACTAATAATAGTACAGAGCCTAAAAATTATGTTACATTCTAAATTGTGTCAGAAAATTGTACTCTTTTTTTATACAGAACCATCTCTAATTTTTATGTCTGTTCAATTTTTTAGATTCCAATATATGAATACTAAAGTTTATCTTTACTTAAACCAATGTTTCAATACTGGGAAACAAGTATTGAGAATTTAAAATAGAAGTATTTTTGTTAAATCTCCTCATAAGATTACGAATGTAATAACAATATGTCTCTTGGCCTTTCTGAAATTGTTGAAGACCTGGCTTTCTCACTGGAGACCACAGAGGTGCATGGACAACCATGGAGCTGATTAATACCCTGAAGCCCTCCTCTACCTTTTTAATTTTGATCATTTTATTTTTGTCTTTAACTGTTTTATTAAAATATTTTACTGTATATGTTTTCATGTCTACTTGTACACCACCTAATGTTGCTCTATGAGAGTGAAGAGTGGTTTCTAATGATGATCAATCAATCAATTAATCAATCAATCAACCAACCAACCAATCTCCAAAAATGCATTTTTAATATTCAGTTTTGGATGGTGGCGGTTTTGGATTTGGTGTGCTTTATATTAGCAGAATTTAAAAGATTTGAGGAAAGCTCCATATAAACATTGTTAATAAAAAATAGAGCTGTTCATTTACAGATCTCTTAAACTTATTTTAAAAAACAACTTTAAAAAAACCCCACTGAGCAAAGTAAAATACTTTGTCCTGAACATCCTGGGCGATCATATTCATCATTCAACATACAGAACAATACTTTCCCTTTGATTTAGTCAGAACTGGAAGAAATGACAATAAGCACATTCCTCTCTGATACAGATTTTTTTTGTTGCTATTTCAAAGCACCTCTAGAAAAATCATTTTAGATTCTAATCTTTTTCATTCTCCTACTCTTTCCAATCAAGATTTAAGTATGATGAGAAGGTATTCCTTTGGGAATGAAGATGGAGATGGCCTTAGAGACAGAGAAATGAAAGAAAGAAGCAAATTGCTCTTATTTCCTTTTGAGCCTATAGTTACATTTCTGTTTAAAAAAATAAAAAACAATATAAGGGAAAAAAATTTAAATTTTCTTTTACTACTGTTATAATAACATTGAGGGATGAAAGCGAGAAACTTTGAACTTTGACTTAGGTCAGAAATATAAAGTGCTTGGAAATAATACCATAGACTGCCTTACAAAAGATTGTTTTGGCTTTTACAATCTTATAACCAAAGAGAATACTTTCTTCTTCTCTCCCCTCTTGTAGTAAAATTTGTTTATGGTTTCTGAAACCAAATAAATGCTGGCGGTGACAGTTCAACTGAATGACAAGGAATCATACTGGCGCAAATGAAGGCTTCATTTTTACAATAGAATCCACAGCTTAGGGTTTATGTAAACAGAGTTCACCTCTGCCCCAAACAAAGAGATTTGTCTATGTAAGCATATTAACTGAATTTCTGTTTTTTAAAAAATGTTTTGTTTACAGAGAAAAATGTGTACTTTGGATGAAAAGAACTATTTGATCAAGCAGCCAGACAAATTGCACAGAAACTGAAAGTGTTTTTCTGTCTTTCGTCCAAATTTTGAACACTAATCGTGGTTCAATCAGAGTTGTTTAAAAGCCACTAAATGGTCCAGGGAACTGTGCAATCTCTGTTCTAATCTGCAGACCATAACTCCAGGAAGTTCAAAGCTTTGGGTGCAAGAGATGTACATTGCAATACAGCATTAGCAGTAGCAATTGATGTCAGTACTAAGGGTATATAAATCATTTGATATCCATTATGGATATATCATATAAATCCAACATTTATTTCTTCCCAAATTTTACTTACAGTCATTTCCCAAACTGTATTGTACTGCTAATATTGATGATCACCTGAAATGAAAAATGGATTCCTAACTAAGGAAAACAATTTCACCATATTTAGTGATGGATAGCTCATTTTTTTATGGACCTATTGTTGATATATTGTTCCCAGTTTTGAGTTCCACGGTGATTAAGCAATTTATCTTCCAGATTTATCCCTACTGAAATGCTAAAGCATTATAACATACAGAATATGTTTTTTTAATAAATGTATAGCTTAGTGTTCATCTGGGCATTTTATATTTGATGGTGCTAAATATGGAAACATGGAAAATGCTGCATTCTGTCTTTCCTATTGACAGGCTGTATCTTATTCAGTTCCTATATTGAACAAATGTTCCTTGCTATTTCTTGGCAATGCAATGTCCATCAAATACATTGCCTAAATTTAAGATTTCAAAAAAATCAATCAAGCTTGAAATTGAATGGCAAGTTGAAATGACAAGTGTTGTTTTTCTCTGATTTCCTTTTTGTAAACAAAATACAACTTATTTTCCATCTTTCCATTCAATATCATTCTCTGTACTATAACGAAGTTCTTTGTGGAGTACCAATTCCATTTACAATCCTATGATGGGAAAGTCTCAAGCCAATCAAATGGCTGCATTTCTAAAGAGGTTAAGACACCATGTGGCAAATGGTTGACCTTGGGAACTCTGAATGCGATCCAGCAGAGACAAGGCAGTGAACTAATATTTGCCTGAGCCTAGGACTCTGGCAAAGATGAAGTTTCCTCGCAGCGAATTCCTTGTTCTCACTCTAAAGATTCAAACAGGTGATAACTTGAGAGGGCAATTTGATAACATGATGATTTCCCTATTTTACCATTTCTGCAGCTGGCACATTAAGAGGTCAGTACATTCTGGTTTAAATTGCATGATTCTGTGGATATGGGAAAAATAGAGAAGACTCACCAAGGATGTCTCTGGAAGCAGCCAAATTCTCTCTCCCTTCCAAAGCAGAGGTCTCCAACCCACAATCTGTGAGCCGACATGGGTCTGCGACATGCCAGAAACCAGTCCATGCAAACAAGCGAAGCCCCATCCACAGGATGCAGGCAGCACATGAAACCATACCCCACCAATCCACGGAATAACGTCTCTTCACAGAATCAGTCCCTGGTGCCCAAAAGTTTAGAGGCTGCTGTTCTAGATTTGTCAGATGGGTCAAATGTTCCCTTCATTGGGATAGTTGTTAATTTCCCCCCTTCTCACCTGAGAGGGAGTCCACTTGGAATGTAAAAGCATATCTCATAGCCTTTCATATAAGCCTCTTGTAGTTTTCATCTTTCCCTCATCATTTTTTCACCTTAGGGGATTGAAATAATTATCCCTTGATGCCTCTTAATGGAACAAAGTACACGTTTCATCTGGTACAATAGTGGCGGAATTGCTCTAAATTGTAACCCAAGGAAGCAGGACCCCGACAAAGTCAAATGGCAATAGAAAATCTTTATTAGAAATTCCTGCATGGGTTGCATGGGTAGGCACAACTGTCACCATCTCTAGTGTTTACAATTTATACAATCTCTCTGGAAAATAATCTAATAAGAGGTGGTCCAAACAGGTATAAAATCCCATTTCTTCTGCTTTGGAGAACATTCCTGCTATGAAAAACGGATGGGCTTTTAAATTCCATAGGCCACCCATTAGCATACTCAAAAGATGTATGGAATAACCTTTCTGAATCAATTAGCTTTTTTGGAAAACGTCCAATTCTCCGCCTGTATTTTGAGCTGAATCAACATTTCCTGCCTCCTAAGATTTGTTTAGAGTTCACTTTTAATAGTTTAAAAATGCCTTGGCTTGGCTTCTGTGCCGGATGATATGGGCAAAAGAAGTTTTCTTCACTCTGCTTCTGCTTTGTCTCTTATTTGAAGATCTCTGTCTAGCACATCAAGCAGAGAAGGGAAGGGAATCTGTGGAGTAGCTCTGCTTCCAAAAATCCCACGAGAGATTCAAGTCAAAGAAGTAGGCATGTGAACTTTCACAGGTATAAATTGGATTGTTAGATGTTGAAAGAGCTTATTTTTTGGTTCAGCAACAAAGTTGTTTGGACTTTGTGTATTTCACAGGCCAGAGCAGACATTATGGAACTGTGTATCAGCTTTAGATAAAAATTCTTAGAAAGTTATTTTTCTCCTGACATGGCAAAAGGGATAACAAATGTGACAGATCAGGCAATCCATCAACCTGCTGGATGTAATGTAAAATAATGACTGTTTATGATGCACAGCCTTTTCTGAGCCATAAGCAGCAGTTAAGTTATATGACAAAGAATCTAAGCAAATCACATTAATTCAATATAATTAATACCATCTTAATTAGTATGCTAATATGATTGTTCTGTATGTATTTAATAGTTTTCTCTTTTGTCGTATTAAAAATTATAACTTGGCAACATATTTAAAGTGGGCTCTTTAAATTGAGGCATTGGTTTGCAGGCTATATAGCATTACAACCTATTTTATACTAATGAATCTAGTATTAAAGTGTAGCACTTGCCCCAGAAGGAGGAGCAATTCATGATCGGGTCCTTCTGTCCCCCTCTTCAGATGACCACTCACCTGACCCAAACACAATGCGGAGGCTCAGGGAGGGTTAAAAAACGGGCCTCCCAGAGACTTTGGAAGGCCAGAAATGGGCCAATTTTTTGCCCTCTCAGAAGCTTGAGGAAAGTCTCCAGAGCCTGGGGTGGGCGAAAAATGGGCCTTCCAGAAGTTCCAGAAGATCAGAAATGGGCCCATTTCCGACCTCTGGAGGGCCTTCGGAGCCCATAGAGGTCATTTTAACCTTCCAGGAGGAGGAAAGAAGAAAGCCTCCAGAGACCAGGGAGGGTGAAAACACCACCACCACCCACCATGGTGCAGGAGGCCAACTAGGCCATGGCCACGCCCACCCAGCAACCAGACAGAGAACCGATTGTTGATATTTTTGAAGCCTACCCCTGATATTTATTTTGTATTTATTTATTTGATTTGTCAATCGCTTACAAAATAATAGGTATAAATATAAACATGAGTAAGAATACAGAAAATAGGTACAATTAAATGCGGACAATAGGACAGGGACGGGAGGCACAATGGTGCACTTATGCACGCCCCTTACAGACCTCTTAGGAATGGAGTGAGGTCAATAGTAGAAAGTTTGAGGTTAAAGGAGTGTGATTTTGAGGATGTAACTACAGAGCACATTCTAGGCATTGACCACTCTGTTGCTGAAGTCATACTTTCTGCAATCAAGTTTGGAGCAGTTAACATTGAGTTTGTATCTATTGTGTGCTCTTGTATTGTTACGGTTGAAGCCCACCCCTGATATAGCCTATGAGAATCTCTACCAGAAAAGGGGAATTGATTTTACCATTTTCCTACTCATCCTACTGTGTCCCCTGAAAGGATCAAAAGAGATACTGGTTGGTTTGGTAAATATTGATAGGGATTTCATGAAGGACAAGTCACAAATTCTCTCTCTTCCATTCTGGGCAGCAGTACATGCAAAAACAAATCGGAATATCATGAATGAATCACAAACTGAACATAAACCAACAGTGTGATGAAGTTACAAAAAAGTCACATGCATTCCTAAACTGCATCTACAGAAGTATATTGTCAGAATCAATCTTCTGTATTCTGCATTAGTCAGACCGCACCTTAAACATTACATCGAATTTTGGGCACTGTATTTTAGGAAAGATATTGGCAAACTAGACCATGACCAGAGAAGAACAAACAAGAAGAGAAGGAGGAAACATTAGAGGAAAAAGCTATGATAATAGATGATTTCTTTTTTGTTAAGTCTAGACAAGACTGGGAGACATGATCACTGTCTTCAAATAACTAAGTGACTGTCCTGTGCAAGATTGAGAAGATGTGTCAACATAGTTTATAAGGCAGGAAAAGAAACAATGAGTTTAAATTGAAATGAAGTTGATCTCAGGTGGACATCAGCGGGGAAAAAAATCCTAATGTTGAGAATTGTTCAATAATAGAACAGGCTGCCTCAAGAGAAAATGGACTCTCCTTCTCTGACAATCCATCTTCTCCTGAGACAGTCTGTCTTATTGTTGAACAGTTCACACCATTAGGATTTTTTTTTATCTGACATTGAAATAGAAAACCATTAGGATTTTCTTTTTCACTGACACATTGAAACCAAAATTGGATGGTCATGCTATTGTAATAGATTACGACACTGGGCAGGAATCTCCAAGGTCCCTTCTAAGCCTTACATCCTGTGTATTTATGACTTTAAAATTTCATAAATTACTCTATTATAATTACTTCTCAATTGGACAAGGTGTTTGAAAAGAAAAGATATAGTGCAAAGAAATAGCAATAACCTTTTTAATGGTAGTGGTATACATTGTTATTTCAATTTATAATGAAATAGTAATAATAATGAAATCATAGTAATAATAAACAGAATTGTTGTTCATATAAAATGGCCTCTTCTGCTAAATCAGAATGCTGGCTCAGGAATTCTGGGAGTTGAAGTTTACAGGTTGTAAAGCTGCCATAGTTGCCCAGCCCTATGCTAAACTCTTTACAGCTGTTCTACTTTGGAACTGCCGATGACTTCATGATGAAAATCAGCACTGCTTTCCTGAATTAAATACTGATTTTAAACTCCATCCATTCATACATTTTTTATTTTCTAAGACCAATGATTTAAATGCTGGTGATAATAGCTATCTAAAAAGAAGAACAGATTTTTAATGTATTTACATGATTTTCATGGCATCTCATCATATAAAAAAGGTTTTCAACATACAGACACGGCAAGGATCATCAGGATTTCAACTAGCTATCAACTTGTGTGGTGGTTCAAAAGGATTCCTAAGCTATATTCATTTCAAAAGTGGAGTTCTGATAGAAAGCAATTCAGAGAGGTAACTGGATAAATCAGATCTGGAATAATGTCAAGTTTCCAAGTGATGAAATCCATTAAAAAAGAAAAGTACAAAGTCCATCTTCAAAAAAGATTTATTTTATTTAGGAAAGCATCAAATTGGCAAAGTCCATGGTAATTCCGGATCTGACCCAACCCGGAATTACCCCACAATATTACAAGTTAGAAACAACCCCCCAAAAGTCACATTCTCCAATAGAAGTAATTCAAAGTTGCTTGATGTCATAAATCTCCACCTCAAGGGGCCCAAGCAAGGACAACTCATTTCCCACAGGAAGAAAGATCATCTTAGCCAAAACACTCTCTTTAACTCCACTCCTCCCCTTACCTTAGGAATGTGGCAAGCCTGAAACCCTTCCCCCATGACTGCCACAGAGAAAGTAAGAAAAAGAATATATACTAACTAAAATGGCTACACTTATGTCAATTTCGGGCTTGACATTATAAGCTACTTACTTAAGCCCTATCAAATTCATTGCTTCACTCCAAACTTTTATCTATTTATTTTTAATAAGCAAATGCCTTGTCCTTGTTTTTGATGGTGTAATAATTACATTTCCCATCCAGGGCCTTTTGGTTGCCTTTTTCTTCTGGGCTTCCATCCAACATTAATCTCCCACTATTTTTGTTGTATAGCAGGAACAAACACATCTTTATGGATATAGCCAATTTATCATAGATGTCTTTGTATCATGTTCTATTGATGTACCTTCTTTGTAAACAAAAATATTTTCTAATAAAAGCTGTGGCTGAACACATATATTACTGTAGAAACCAGCAAGTTGCCCAGCACGATCCAGATTCCACTGAATAATATTTGGGTCAAGTACATATTGCATTCTGCTGAATTGTGCTGTCATGTAATAAAAGCAATGGGAGATAACAAAATGAATGTGCAACAACAAACCAGGAGAAGAGAGAACACCAATTGCCACTCAATGTACTAATCCCTTTGTCAACAAGGAATTAATCAATGGGAAAGATGATTTATTTCTTCTCTTAAAGAAATACGGGAATTGTTCTTCATTTCATCTTACTGAAGCTGTGTCAATGCAAGCATGCTAAACTTATAAAATGTGAATAATGGAGCTTTAGATCTTAGTGAAAAGGAACTAGCTGCGTCTTTGATGTCCTATTCATTTTGTAAATAGAAGAGGATGTTAGATAGAAATATTTAAAATTAAATTGAACAGACCTGGTAAGATCTATTAAACACAGAATCACAGGATTGGATGGTAGTGTGAAGGTTTTCTATTCCAACCCTCTTCCCAGGACAGGAATCCTCTTAATAGTCCACACAAATGGTTGTCCAGTCTTCAAAACCTCAATTGATGGTGTCTCCATTACTCCAGAAAATATGTTGTTCCATGGTTTAATAGCTGACACTAGTCAGGAAATTTCTCCTCATATTGAGTCTAGATGCCATTCCCTGAAGCTTCTATTCATTGGTTTTTGTCCGACACTCCAACATTTGGAGAATATATGCCCACCTTCTTCCCTGTGATAACCCTTCAAGTAATAGAAGACTGTTATTTATGTTTCCCCATAGCCTTCTCTTCTTTAGATTAAACATGCCCAGTTCCTCTTATTGTTCTTTATAAAATGTAACCTCCAAGGCCCTTATCATCTTTATTACTCCGATATGTTCTTTTTTAGTTCTTCAGTATCCTTCTTGCATTGTGATGACCAAAATTAGGCAAGGATATTTGAGGTGCAGTTAGATGAGTTCAATGGTAGTGTGGAACTATCACTTCCTGTGATTTCAGCACTATATGTCTACTGATGGAGCACAAAGTTGTATTAACTTTTTTGACCACTGCTCATTCATACTTAATCTGTGATCTACCAGGATGCCCAGATCTTTTTCACAAAAATGCTACCGCTGAGTCCGTTATAATCTGCATGGCCTTGTCCATCAACCTAAGCACAGAACCATCTATTTTTCATCATTGAACTTCATTTTGTTTGCTAGGATCCAATATTTAAATTCATTGAGATCCTTTACAGCTTTGAGCTTGTCTTCTGAGGTGTCAATAATCCCTCCTTTGCTTTGTGCCGTCTGCAACCCTGATAAGCATCCAGTTACCTAAGTCATTTATGAAATTGCTGAAGAACATTTTACCTCAGTGCCCAACTGCAAATTTAATGAATCATAAATGCTTCATTTAAGTAGGATTATGCTCGTGTTTAGATAATTGTTTCATATTCTTCTTTGAATAGCTAATGAAGTAATATGTTAGCTTAAAAATTATTTATTTATATGTTTATATGGTGGGAATCCTGTTCCAGAGGTTTATCTAACTAATATAAAATGGCTTATTGAAAAAGCAAAAAAATTAAAAAAGTGGAAATCAATTTGTCAACATACTTGGTTTTTGTTTTCCATTGGTCTGTTCCTGGATAAGTTAGAAATAACACATACTAACCAAAATGCTAAATAGACTGAAAAAAACCCCTAATTATATAAAATAAAATCAGGACTTAAATAATTATAAAAGCAAACTCTGAAATAACTGAAAAGCTGATCGTCATAATAAAAAAGTATACCTGATTCTCTTAGAAGCTATTGCAAAGGGAGTATGTGTATTTCCAAATAAGAAAAGTGCAGAGGATTTTATTTTGAAATAAAAAGAGAGACACCAACATTTCCCAGAGGACAAATATATAGTGCCCTGCCTATCCTATTTCAATGTAGGCACAGCCAAAAAGCGTGCTACAGAATGCTTGAAGAGATTTTCTAAACACTGTATTTACCATGGACTTTTAATTCCCTTCCTGATGTTTTCTAGTGAGGCGCCACAGAAAATCTGGGGAGACAGATGAGTTTTAATGTCATCTTCCAAGATTTCCCTGTGAGCTAATAATGAAAGTTTTCTCTCAGATTCTATGGTATTTTGTACCTGGTTGTGGAAGAATTAGAGATAAAATCTACATTCAGGATTGCAAAGTGCTGAAGGGATGTCAAAATGTTTTCTTACAATAGATGAAAAGATAGGGTTTTTTTCCCTTTCTTTCTGGTGCAGTGGTGTAAAAAGCTGCTTCCTGTATCAAAGGCCTTGCACTGAATCATGAGCAGTAAATATTTTGTGTAGTGACATTGTTTTTGGGCTGGGTACATCCCATTAGATGAAATGTTAAAGCAGCAAAATCATTCAGACAAAACAGTCTCTTGCCTTGGGTCACAACGACCCCTTTAAAATGTCATTGTGCTATTATTATTTGTGGTGCAACTGACCTGTCTACATTCCTCTAGGCAGAAAGGCTAGTGAACATCCATTTTAAATTTCAAATGTCTTCCTGAATATTCAGTTGTATATCTCAGTAAGGCAAAAGTGGTTAGAAATCCTTCACTATGTAAGCACTAAAATGCAAGCCTAACGATATCTAATGATGCTTAAAAGCCGGAAAGATCTGTCATCTTATTTTTTATCTAACTGATAAAGACCTGTTTACTGTAGCAATTTTTATCTAACTGCTTCCCTTTTTTCATAGGCTGTATGATGCTTTGGAAAACCATTCTTAATAACTGCAGTGATGAAAATGCAAATCATTGAAACCACTTTTTCTGCCATTGGCTGAGTTTTTCTCTGAAAACAGAAGGACTAAACTAAAAGTATTGTCTTTGTGACAATATGGTCTCCATTTTAGGAAACAGCTGAGCAAAACAAATTAGTTTCAAGGGAAAAAGCTTTATTAGACTGTGACAATGGCAGGACCGCACCTGTCTGCTCCTTGAGAAACCCAGGGACTGGAGAAGCATTCACGAGAAGTGGGGACAGTCTTCATTGGCAAGTAAGGTCCTCAGAACAAAGAATTATTATCGCAAGTTGATTATGTTTTATTGCAATTGTTCAGTTATCCCAAGTAGTTCTATATGCAGTCAGAACTGACACTGATTTGGCATCGGAGCTTATGGATCCATCACAAAAATAGCAAGTGTTCGGACAAAACATAAGTTATTGTAGGGAAAACTGTTCTTTAATAAGCATGCTAATTATACCTTAAAATAAGGTTAATCAATCCTGTTTGAATTTTTTCCAACACATTAAACATTATGAATAGTTCCAAAACTTTAGGCTACTTATGTTTTTAGCTATTTTCCCCCTTGAAATACCCCTGCTTGATTCCTTTCAAAACCCAGCTGTAGGGGATTTAGAATTCAAACAGACAAGCACCTGCACATAATACCCCAGACTTAACAACTGTCCATAAGAAAGACAAAAGAGTCTGGCTAGTGGGTGTGGCAATACCCAGAAACAGCAGAAGAGAAGCGAAAGAACAGGAGAAGATAACAAAATGCAAAGACCTGCAGGTAGAAATAGAACAACTGTGGCAAAAGCAAGCAACTGCAGTACCAATAATAATAGGCGACTTGGATGCAATCCCAAAACAATTAGAGTACCACTTGAACACCACCGGCATCGACAAATTCACCATCGATCAATTGCAAAAGGCAGCTTTACCCAGAACAGCTTACAACCTGTGACGATATCTGCAATACCATCAAACATCCAGATCTGTCTATCCCAGATCGTTTGAAAGGACTTGATAGGGAGACAAAAATGACAAATCCAGCCTGAACATCTGGCTGACTGAGCAGTGAACCATAATAAAATATATATGTTATCCAACTCCTAATGATTCTAGGCACATTTGAAAACAAGGAGCAACATAAAAATAACAAAAATAAGCAAAAGACAAAAGAACAATGATGGTAATAAAACAAACAAAAAAACAAACAAATGAATGAATGAATAAAAATCCAGAAGGGAACCAAAACTAAAAAAGGGATATCAATCATTTTCTCCGAAGGCCTGGGTGAAGAGACAGGTCTTTAAGACTCTTTGAAATACTAGCAGGGTAGGCATTCAGATTTTGAATTTTATAGTAGAAGATGCAAGTGGCTATGATAGCATGCAGGTATGTAGCACCTCTTTTCATCACTGTTATGTGTGAATGTATTATTTCTTTGCTGTCTCTAATAGGGTAATCTCTGTAGGAAGAAAGCTATATCTACTGATGAGGTAAAGCTTGGTTAACCCTATGCAAGTCTATAGCCCCTTGTTCATTGGAGGCATAAAATGTCTTTTAGAGTCACTGAACTATCATTGTGCCAAAATAATAGTTATGGAAACAAGCATTATAGATTTTCAGATGTGTGAAGAACTTAGATAACCAGGTTAATTGGTTCCCTTTTGATATTCCTTTAGCAAACAATTCCCCACTTTCCCAATTAAATGTGCTGTGGGAGCAGAGCGAATTTCTAGGTAAAAAGTGATGGGGCGATGGTACAGCTGGTCTATTTTATTGTTTTTTTAAAGTAGATCTTGTGAATGCTGCAGAAACATTTTTAAAAAGCAAAATACATTTGAATGAAGAATATGTAGGAGAAATGTGTTTTCCTGACGACCTCATGATGATACCCCAGAAGAACAAAATATACAAAAGAATTCATGTAGAAGCATCCTGAAATCCATTCACCAATATACTTACTTATAGATGAAGTTTCTTAAAAATGTGAAATGTGTGTTAATTTAGAAACATGTTGCTGTCTAATCCCATCAGATGTGTGAAGAACTGCAGCCACAGACATCTGCTGTTTTAGACATTAACACGTTGTCTAAATTCAGACTTTTAATAGAAAAAAATATATAGCTTAGATCACATTTTAAATTTCATTGTGATTATTTGCATCTGAGAACAAGGCGCTGAAAGAGAAACATGCTGCAAAAGCACCATAAAGAATTACAGAAAGGCAAATTGGAAAGCAGACATATAGAAGTAATGGATAAAGTGATGTATTACTGTTCTGCATTTGTGTTACTGAAATATTTAATTTATACATAAGAAATGGAAAAAGCAGACATAACTATAACTTATTTATACATTTTCAGTCTTCAAAGTGATCTTCCTATTGTTGTTGTTGTTGTACAGTATATAAGAGTTGCATAGAGGTTTGGATTTATAGACAAAAAGTGCTTTGGAGTATTGTTGGACTTCCGGTTTGGGCTTCTTCGGTAACAGACTGAAATCGCAATCGTCTGTCGTTTTGATCCATGCTCACCGCTGGAGCGCCCCAAGCCGCCTGGATTCAGGGCTAAAGCCACCCCGTAGTGGTGGTGAAGAAGGGGGAGCCATCAGCGGGGTTGAGGAGAGCCGCATCTCTCCTCCTCGGCTGGCCATTACTCCCTTTACCAAAGGCGGTTGCAGCGGTGGTCAGAAATGGCCACCTCAAAGAAGAACCCGACCAGACAAGATTGTGCAGGAGGAAGTTTAAAGGAGAAAGTTTGACTGACTGGGTTGAATGGAGAACATCTATTTAAGGTACCTGGAACCTGAATTTTAAAGACTAATACTATTCCTAAAAAAGATTTTAAGCTGTGAAAGAGAAAGGGAAAGGAAATGGAATTGGCCTTTTTTCCTCTAACATCGACAATTTTCACTGACTTGGAACATTAAGAAGAAAAGATTCGAATAAGAAATTGATACTCATCCACTTTGACATTAATAAGCTATTTCTAGCTGAAAATAAAGTGTCAAAGGGATAAAGATTCTTGGATAATTTAAAAACTTTCTTTAAAAAAAAGAAAGAAAGCGGTGGAGGGAAAAAGGAAAAAAGAGGGTGGAATCTGGAAAATGGAAGAGACCACCTGGAACTTAAAAAAAATTGATAGTGGAATTTTAACAAACAATGCAAAAGATACATTGTAGCTGAAACCTTGTTATAAGATAACAAAGCACCTGGAAAGAGAAAGTGAGAAAGGAAGCAAGAAACAGTTTTGGATTATTGGATGATGAACTTTGGATGGAGGATCTTAATGAAATAAAATAAAATCAATTGGGGGTTGTTTAAAATTTTTTAAAATGGCATTACTCCTTGAAGAGTTAAAAATGAGACTTAAAGAACAAAAAGAAGCAGAAGACGGAAGAGGATCTTTTGGCTTCGTATTTCAATTTTAGAAATGGAAATCTTGAACTATGAAAAACAACAAGAAACACTGGCAGAACAAGAAGGGCGGGACAATGAAGAAGCCATCTTTAATGACCAAGCAATTTTAAGTGGGGTAAAAAAGGAAAAGGGAGGAAAGGGAGTTAAAAACTTAAGCACTGAAGCAACAACCAAAAAAAAGAGTAATTTGAAAAGTAATCATAATATCAGGAAGAAGCAGAAGGGAGGATCACAGAAGGGAGAATCAGATAGAAAAGGGAATAAAAAGGGGAGGGAGAAGAAGAGAGGGAAGAGGGAAAGGAAAAGAAGCTACATAAGACAGAAATGATATAGAGGTACAGGAAAAACGTACAAGAATTAAAGTTATAAACCTATTTAAAAGACACAGAGACAATGGTTAAAATTTAACTTAAGGAGAGTATTCTGCAAGGGTGCATGGGATAGCATTGTTATATTAGAAATAAAAAAGGGGCTAGAAAATATGTTAGATGATTAAAGTGATAGAAAAAAATTCTATTGATGTGTAGTGGAATATTTGTTTGTAAAGAGAATAAGGCTCTCAATGATTTAAAAAG
This sequence comes from Notechis scutatus, assembly GCF_049901735.1. Lineage (NCBI taxonomy): Eukaryota > Metazoa > Chordata > Lepidosauria > Squamata > Elapidae > Notechis > Notechis scutatus. The sequence continues at coordinate 147,445,426 of NC_142011.1, read as the reverse complement.
AACATTTAAAAAAACTGAAAAGAAACATGGAAGATTTTTATCAGTTGACAAGATGAACTTGAATAAGAATAATCACTTTATTGACTACTGTTAATAACTATTGTTTGGTTTTTTATTTAAAGACAGTAATAAGTAAAATATGAAATATAGATGATTAAAGTGAAAGACAACTTATATTACTAGGTAATGTTTGTTAAAAGAAATAGAAATGTAAAAGATTGTTATTAATATTAATGGCAGAGCTGTACTTGAATAGAATAATTATTCCATTTACTATTGTTATACATATATACACAGATATATATACATATATACCCTGTTTCTCCAACAATACGGCCTCCTCCAATAGGAAGTCCCAGCATGTTTTATAGGCATGAAATGAAATTAAGCTCCTCCCCCCCAAATTAAGGCCTATATTAAAACATGCGAAATGGGGGAATGGTGGGGGGGCTTGCCGTTAGGAAATACTTTTGTTGCACACCCTGATATGGTGCTGCCTGCATTGACCCCGATACGAAGTGCCCCACCAACGCCGAGGTCAACATCCAAGCCGTCGCCGCCCGCCCGAAGATGCAAGGGGGGGGGAATTAAGTCACCCCGAAAAGACAGCCTAGCCATTTTTGGGGGGCTCAAAAAAAAATAAGACCCGGCCTTATTATATGAGAAACACGGTACTTTTTTCTTTTAAGCATTTAGTGTGTATTTTAAGGGAATGTACCAAGCAGAATTCGATTGAAAATAGGTATGTGTTATAAAATAGAGGTTAGAAAATGAATGTTATAACTGTAAAGATGTAACTTAAATTTTTAAATAAGATTTGAAAAAAAGGTGTTACACTCCAGTCTAGTAATTACAGGGGAAAATTTGTTTTATGTGAAAAGATAATATGAAATTGTAAACAGGACAGACAAAAGTATAAAAACATCGATAAGAAAGATTTTAAAAATTATAAAAAGATGTGTAATTGAATTAAGAAAGGAATGAGATAATTTAAAATAAGGCTATAGGAAGTAAAGAAAGGGAAAAGCTATTGAAAAAATTGTGAAAATAGTTATAAGATATGGATTAGAATGTATAAGATAAATATGTGTTGAGTTTATGTCTGTATGGAGAAGTGATAACCCGGGGCCATGCTGTTCTCAAAAAAAGATATTTTATTTGTATTTGTATGTTTTGTGAAAACTTAAATAAAACTTTTATTTTAAAAAAAAGTGTTGTAGAGCGGCGGTTACAGAAGGGAGACGGAGCCAGGACAACGCTAACAGCTTTATTCAGTGAATAAAGGGTCGCCGCGGCTTCAGATGCAATCTGACAGCCAGCTGAGGCGCGACAGCTGATGCCGTTTGACAGCTCCCTTTATAGCCGGCTGTCAAACGGCATCAGCCAATGGGAGCGTTCGCGCTCCCGCTCAGGCAGCGGACCAGAAGGAGAACTGCTGTCAAGTGCTAAATACATAACACTCCTTCCCCTGGTCGCGCGCATGCGCAGTCCATAAATCGTAATGGCGGTCTTCGTTCGCGACCGGACCTTCGCGGCTCTGGAGGCTGGGCGGCTGCAGCACAGTCCTTCTTGCCTTCTGCGGTGCCAGGCGTCTGTGGAGGGTCGATGGCTGTTCCGGACCTGTCATCTGGCGGCTGCTCTGGTAAGTCTACGCGCGGTGGATGGTTGGCTGGAAAGTCGGGCCTCTGGTAGACCGGGTAGTGCTGCGGGGCGGCTGCGGCAGGCGGTGAGTAGACCGGGTAGTTCGGCGGCGGGTTGCCTAGGCTCTCGGCGGCGGGCGAGGTCCAGCGTCTCCGGAGTTGGTCGATGTGCCTTCTCCAGGTTCTCCCATCTTCCAGGAGGACTTTGTAAGACCTGGGCCCTGTAACAGAGACTACCCGCCCTGGCAGCCATAAAGGTTGCCCTGCATAGTTCCTGGCATACACCAGGTCCTGCAGGGCAAAACCCCTGGCATGGCTGTCAGATGCCAGGGGTGTGCTGGGGCGTAGTAGGGTGCAACCTGTCCAGGGTTGTCCTGAGTCGCCTGCCCATTAAAAGTTCAGCAGGTGACTTGTTGGTGGTCGGGCATGGTGTGGCATGCTGTGTGAGAAGGTAGGTGGATAACTTGGAGTGCCAGTCTGCCATGCTCAGCTTGGCTAAAACCTCCTTGGCTGATCTAACGGCCCTCTCGGCCAACCCATTACTAGCAGGGTGAAAGGGTGCTGTGAGTGCGTGTCTGATGCCAAGGTTGGCTGCGAAGATGGCAAACTCGTTTGAGCTGAACTGAGGCCCGTTGTCTGACACCAGGGTGTCTGGCAGTCCATGCGTAGCAAACAGCTGGTCAGAACCCTTGTGATGGCTTGTGTTGTGGTGGAAGTCAGCATGGCCACTTCGGTCCATTTAGAAAATGAGTCCACAACCACCAAGAAAGTCTTTCCCATCATGGGACCTGCTAGGTCAATGTGAACCCTGGCCCAGGGTGCCCCGCGTCCTCCCACCTGGTGGGTGTGGCTGTGGGTGGAGCTGCCCTTGTCGCCTGGCAGGCCTGGCATGCGTTGACCCAACTGGTAATTTGGGCATCTAGTCCAGGCCACCAAACGTAGCTTCGGGCCAAGGCCTTCATCCTCACCATGCCCGGATGTCCCACGTGCAGTGCCCTTAGAACTGGTTCTTGCAACGAGGCAGGAATGACTACCCTTGTCCCCCACAACAGGCAGCCCTGAATTTCTGACAACTCCTGCTTGCGGGTTCTAAAGGGAATTAGCTCAGGGGCAAATTGTATATCCGGCCACCCCTTCCCACCCAGTCCAGGACTTGAGAAATCAACGGATCTTTTTTGAGTGTGCAGCAACATCCCCAGCTGAAACTGGGAGGTCCAGTCCCGTGCACTCGAAGATTGCGTGGATGGGAGCTGGGTCCTCGACTGGCGTAGGGCAGGGGGCATCTGCTGAGGGCATCTGCGTGGCTCAGGTTTATTCCGGGGCGATGGATCAAGGTATATGAATAAGCGGCCAAAAAAAGAGTCCATCTGGTCATTCTTGGGGAAAGTACCTGTGGGGTTTGCTTGTCTCCAGCTAGCAGTCCTAAAAGCGGTTTGTGGTCTGTGACTAGTTCAAAATAATGGCCATAGAGAAACTCATGGAACTTTTTTACAGCAGCTACAGCAGCCAAAGCCTCCTTATCTATCTGGCTGTAGTTTCTCTCAGCAGGAGAGAATGTCCTAGAAAAGTAGGCAATGGGTGCCTCTGATCCATTTGAAAGTCTGTGGCTTAGAACTGCTCCTATCCCAAAAGGTGAGGCATCAGCTGCGAGTACTAGGGGCAAGTTCCTGTTAAATTGCACCAGAACTGCGTTTGAAGTCAAGAGGGACTTCACTGCTCGGAAAGCGTTGGCTTCTACCTGCCCCCAGTGCCAGGGAACATTCTTGTCTAGGAGCCTATGCAGTGGCTCAGCTACAGAGGCTTTGTGGGGTAAGAAGGAAGCATAGAAGTTTAAAAGCCCTAAAAAGGCCTGTAGTTCTACCTTGTTAGAAGGTGTGGGTGCATCGTGAATGGCTTTGACTTTGCTTTCAATAGGGTGAATTCCCGAGGAATCAATTCGATAACCCAGGAAGTCTACTTGACTGGTAGCTATGGTGCATTTTTCTTTTTTCAATTTGAGCCCATTTAGTCTAAACCTGTCAAGAACAGACCTAACCCTGAGTAACAACTGTGACTTGCTGGAGGCTGATACTAATATGTCATCAAAGTATGGGACCACCCGGGTAGGCCCTGGAGGATTCTTTCCATGAGTGATTGGAATATCCCAGGGGCTACGCTGACCCCAAACTGTAAACGCTTACATCTAAACGCACCCTGTGTGTCACTATGGTTTGAAGGTCAGCTGTTTGTTGGTCCACAGGGAATTGTTGGTATGCCTGGGACATGTCCAATTTAGCAAAGATTAGGCCTGGCTCAAATGTGTGAAGCAGGTGTTGAATAACCGGTACTGGGTATGTGCTAACTTGAAGGAAACGGTTGATGGACGTCTTATAGTCCGCGCAAATTCTTACACTGCCATCCTTTTTTAAAGGTGTAACTATGGGTGTCTCCCACCTTGCAAAGTCTACCTGTTCTAAAACTCCTTGATTTATGAGTTTGTCCAGCTCTGCGTATAATTTGGGCCTAACGGCAAAGGGAACTCTTCGAGGTTTCAAACGGACTGGGGTGGCTTGTGGACCCACATTGAAAGATATGGGGGTGCCTGTATAACAGCCCAGGTCACTGCTGAAAACATCAGCGTAGTCGTTAAAAAGGGCATCAACTCAGAGTTTCTGACAGTGTGAATCCCTGTTATGCTAAGCCCCAGGGCAGGGAACCAATCCAGTCCTAGCAGACTAGGCAGGGCACCATCAACAACTACCAGTGGCAAGTAACCTCTAAAGTTTTGGAATTGAATAAGGAATCTTCCCTTACCCAGGACGGGGATGTTCCTTCCCTGGTAGTCCCAAGATTCAGGTGGCAGGTGGTCAGCTTCCTCCTTGGGAACGAAGGCAGCATCTTCTTTAACGTGGACCATGCAATGATGGAGAGGGTTGACCCGGTGTCCACCTCCATATGGCAGGGTTTACCTTCTAAAAGAAGAGAAACGCTTATTTTGTTAGGGTTAGTGGAGACGCTGCCTGCGTGATAACAAGTGTAGCAGCTTTTTACTTGCCTTTGGAAAGAGGCAGAGGTTCGGGATCTTGGGACAGGGGCTTGTTCAGCTTGACAAACTCTGGCTATATGCCCTTGCATCTGGCAGTTCAGACAAATAGCATTTCTGAATCTGCACTTGGCTCTAGGATGGTTTCCCCACAACTCAAACAAGGGGATTGTTGTTTGGTGAACTGGCTGTTGTTTCTCCTTGGTGGAGCTAAAGGTGCTCTAGGGCGTGTGAGGCGATTTATTTCTAATGGCTCCTCTATTTCCTCCTGGGAGGCTTCATCGTAGTGGACTGTAGCCATCCCTTGTCTAATGGAAGTACCTTGAATCTCAGCTGCAGACACTTCTGATAGCTCAGCAGCTTGAGCTTCTTCTAGGGCTATGGCTAGGTTGAGATCTTTCTTGGCTAATAACCTACGTTGCAGCTTTAGATCTCTAACCCCCCCCACAACTTGGTCAAGTAGCATATCATCAAGGTAGTCCCTGAACCCACAGTGGATGGCAGCAGATCTTAAAGCTGCCATATATTGGCTTATGGTTTCTCCCTCAGCTTGAACCCTTCTCCTAAAAGCTAGCCTCCTAGCTATCTGAGAGGGTTTGGGGAATAATGGTTGGCTAGAATATCCTTCAGCTCTTCCCAGGGGATAGACTTAATGGGTCGTGGTGACACTAATGCTGAGGCAGTGTCAAAAACTGTAGCCCCACAAAAACTTAAAAAATAAGACCTTTTCCTCAGGTCTGTAGCCCTAGACAAGTCTATAGCGTTTAAAAAACATTCAAATCTATTAATGTAGGATTCCCAAGTCTCTGTTCCGGGCTGGAAATGTGGGAAGGTCGGCGTGGATGCCATTTGAGCGATAACCGTGGGTGTGCTAGGTGAAGAAAAATTCAGCGGTCGCTTTTAAAAAGCGTTTCAGCAGCGCCTGTCAGCGGCGTTCGCTCCTCAGCTTCGAGCTTTGAAGTTCGCGCTCTTTTGGAGAGGCGCCGGCGTGTGACTTCACCGGTAATTAGCGGCTTCAGCTCTTTCTCTGTGTGACTTCAGCTCAATTGTTTCGCCTGGACGTCTTTACTGCATCCCATCCTCGTCGCCAGTGTTGTAGAGCGGCGGTTACAGAAGGGAGACGGAGCCAGGACAACGCTAACAGCTTTATTCAGTGAATAAAGGGTCGCCGCGGCTTCAGATGCAATCTGACAGCCAGCTGGCGGCGACAGCTGATGCCGTTTGACAGCTCCCTTTTATAGCCGGCTGTCAAACGGCATCAGCCAATGGGAGCGTTCGGCGCTCCCGCTCAGGCAGCGGACCAGAAGGAGAACTGCTGTCAAGTGCTAAATACATAACAAAAAGTGCTTTGGAGTATTGCAAGGGCACAAATATAAGATCCACTAGCAACTCTTTAATGTAGCCATGTCTTTCCTGGATCATGCGGTTGCCTTCTGCAGTTGCTATACAATTCTGAGAAAAGCTGCAATTGAACAAGCAAACACCCATACACATACATAGCAGATAGTTTCAGCAAAGGAGAGAACTTAATTCAGATCATATATATGTTATTAATTATGAACCAAACATCACCAGCAGCTTGCTTGCTAGCTACCCTGAGGAGACATATGAAATTCAATAAAAAATAGTGGATTCTCAAGACATATAAACACTTCAAGAAAAATATCTGAAACAAACATGAGATATAAACTAAATGCCTTGGGGAATATGCATGTCTAAGCAGTATCTGTGAAGTTCACTGCCTTATAAAAATGGGATAAAACTCATGCTGATCAAGAAAATAGGAAGGAGGAGAAAGCCAATAAAAATTGATTGATTCAGCATAGAAATACAGAATGTGGAAAAAATAAAATATATTTTGATGACAAAACATATTCTCCAAAGTAGTTCTTTAGCTATGACATAAGATTACTGTTTTGCAGCTCAGAGCTACATAATTGTAAAAGAAAATGAAGTAGAAAATGTTGATTCCATATGTGATCTGTAATTTTGTGAACTAAGTGAGTTGATGCTTTGACAGAACTTACACACCAAACATTTTATCTTATTTATGTCAAATGTGTTTTTCCCCCCAAGGGATGGAAAACTGGCTTTGGGGACTCTCATTCTACCTGATGGCAGGAGCCTTGCATATAGGACAATCAGGTATCTAAAGTATAATCCAAGTATAGTGATGTGCAAAATAACTCAGATTTTTTTTTAAATTGTATTAAAATATCTTTACTTTCTTTGAAATGTAACTTTCCTTAAAATTCTGCTTAAAATGGAACTTCCAATTTGGGGCAGGATGGTAGACTTAAAATTCTGACCACTATGGAAGCTTGCCGTTCTCAAATAGCTGCCATTATGAGTAAGTCTTCTAAAAAAAAAAAAAAAGGAAAACAACTTGCCTAAAGGCCTGGTTAGCCCATGCAGAGTCAATAGACAGCCTTGGAAATAAAGATGATATTGGACAAAGGTGCTTTGGTTCACAACATACCAGAAAGATTCTTGGAAAATATTTGAAATTGGGATGAGGCAGGTGCCAAAGCTCAATGGTTGAACCTGCAGCTTTATTATGCTGAAGATTTCGCTTTAGTTTAAATCTGAAAGAAACTATATGTTGAGTAAAACTGTAAAGATTTAGCCAAGGACTAACTCTTCAAATTTTGTACTCTATTTTTCCCATTTCAATGTTCCCCATAACATGTTCTTCCCACCTTCCTTGTTATGCCTGGCCTTCTGCTTGGTTACCATATTGCTTCTGTAAAGAAAGCAAGGAGTCAAGACATGACCTGAGAGAAAATAGTCAATAACAAGAAGAATCAGTGGTGGGATTCAAAAATTTTTACTACTCGTTCTGTGAGCATGGTTTTGTGGGCGTGGCAGGGGAAGGATACTACAAAATCTCCATTCCCTCCCCACCCCACTACCTGTTTTCCAGCTCTGTTCCCTTGTGCAGGGCAACAAAAGAAGACTCAGCCGATCAGCGGGGACTCAGACTGCAGAGAATAGATGGGGGCGGGGCTAGTCAGAGGTGGCATCTGCCAGTTCTCCAAACGACTCAAAAAAACTGGTTCTCCAGAACTGGTCAGAACCTGCTGAATACCACCTCTGAAGAAGATGGTTTTATTCCTCTGAAGAGACATATTAAAACTTTGATAGGAAGACGTTGCAAGCATGATGGGGTATGAGGGAGAAAGATAAAGTATACAAATCAGCAAATATAATGCCTTAGGCCTTCCTGTTTTGTTTTATGAGATGAAATAAAGCCAACAGATTTCATGTTAAGTGAAACCAATTACACCAATATAAGTCATGCTTTTTAAATAGGGCTGTAAAATTACAATATAATTAGAGTTCCATTAATGTCAGCATTGGGTCATGCAGATTTGGACATTAGTCAGTGAAGTAATTCTAGGAGAGACTGTTTTGACAAGGCTTGATTAATTTATATACAATAGTATGATTCATCAGCTGTTCCTTGAAACATTCATAATATCTGCTTATTATTAGTTCTATAAACTTTTAAGAACATTCTATAGTAGACTGTATTTTTTAGAAAGAGAACTTAAAAACTGCAAATGTATCCTTATGAACTTGCATGTTGGCTTCAAAATTGTTGTATATGGATATTTCTATATATGTTTCTATAGGAAACATCCAGATGCATATACAACAGTTCTGACCAGTGGTGGGATTCAAATTCTTTTACTACCAGTTTTGTGGGTGTGGCTTGGTGGGCGTGGCAAGGGAAGGATACTGTAAAATTTCCAGTCAGAGGTAGGATTTGCCGGTTCTCCGAACTACTTAAAATGTCTGCTTCCGGTTCTCCAGAACTGGTCAGAACCTGCTGAGTACCACCTCTGGTTCTGACCCAGTTGCTCAAACATGACAAACCCTCTGTAATTGAAGCAATTATTCCTTTATTAGAAGTGCCAGCAGTCCCGGCCAAAAGTTTCTCTTTCACCTCAGGCTGACAAGTCTGTTTGGCAGGGAAGATGAAGAGTTATTATCTGCCACATCTATTCATCTCCGCCCCCTGCCTTTTATCCCCAGAGCTAGGGTGAGGCTTTGCTAGCAGTGGTGACTCTTCCTTCCCAAGGATCAACCCATGGATTTCCACTGCTCTCCTCTCCTCTGCCTTCTGCGCATCAGGCACAGGACCCAGCTGTTCCTCCTCTTCCTCATCAGCCACCTTCACACCTGGGGGCTGTTGACTCTCCATCTGAGGGCTGATGGATGGCCCAGGCTCCACCTCTCTCTCTGCCCACTCCATGCCCTCTTCCCTCTCGGAGCTCTCAGGTTGCCTTGATGCCTCCTCCTCATCTAATTCAGCTACTGGAGGGGCCGACTGCCGGGATGCCACAACAACAACAGTCATGAAGCCAAGACATCATAACCCTCTGTATGTTTTATATATAGTACTATAATATTGATTTTATTATCAAATTGAAAAATATCTTTTAATATCTTTTAACATTATTCTTTTAACTAAACAATAATCTTAACAATTATGTTATTACACATATAATTACAACTACAATACAAATAATAGGTTTTGATCCTGGCTTTCAAAAATCTCTGAACATTGGAAAAGCTACTACGTATTACAAAGTAAAAGGTAGGATTGAGAGAATTTCCACAGTTGGCCTGGATATTTCTTCCCGATTTCATCAGCCCCGGCTTTAAACAGGCTCTATTCAGAAAGTGTAAAGGCTACCTAGTATTTTTCAATATAAATTTTAGGTCATTGTACCCAAATACAGAGAGGTTTTATATGGAGTTAGGTATAATAAAATGTTAAATAAACAGCAATTTGATCCAATGATAAAATTAATACATTTAAAAATAAAAGACGTGATACCAGGTACTACAATGATAACAGATGAGATTGTTACTAGCTAACTCTGTTGGTTCCTCTTAATGGAAATGTGATTTTTCAAAAAAAATTCTTAAAAGAAGAAAAAGAGCAATAAAGATAAAAGGAGAAAATCACTTAATGTTGAAAATGGTGCAAATGCAAATATTATTTCGATAGATACCCTAAGCAAAATGTGTTGTAGAATTTGAATTCAGGATATTTCTGACTCTGGATGGTATTCCAATGCAACATCTAACTGTGTTCGAAATTATTTACAATAACACTGTCTTTGGAAAATTGTCATGAGCCAGACCGGCACATATGCAGCAAAATATACACAGTCTGTGTTCACCGATCATACTTAACTAGTCAGTGTAAGATGAGATCTGTGTTAGTATATGGTGGCCAAAAATCAGAAGTCTGTTAGGACTTTTTCCAACTAACAAATTTTATTTTAAAACATAGGCTTATGATGAAGTGAACTGCAACTCCTGAAAGCTTATGTCTTTTAATTAAATTTGTTAGTTGGAAAAGGTGCTACCAGATTCTCATTTTTAACTGAGTCAAGAGATTAGCAAGTTTTAGCCCCAAATATTTTTGAGATCGTTTGTAATAAATTGTCCACCCTTATCCCCTCTTTCAGCTTCCTGGGGCAGAACTGAAAATCTAACCAGCCCAGCAAAAATAAGACTGATCTAAGAACTTCATATTTCTCTTTTTCTTTTCCAATTTTCTCCCACCCACAGAGCTTCCTAGGTTGATGAGGTTAGTAATTTCACACAACCAACTATTGGGATCATACTTTTTTTTAAAAAAAAGTCATTCAGAGCAGAACAGTTCTTGTGGACACAATGAATGGAATTATCTTGGTACTAGCCAAAGTATTCCTTTAAATGATACTGCATGTTATAATTAGGCTCATGACATGAGTAATATAAATATTTGTCTGATTCCACCAATGCATTTAATCCTGTTAATTCCTAGCAATGAATAAATTATTTACTAACAATACATTTTTTTTAAAAAAAAAAATCAAGGATCAGAAGAAGGACTTAAGCAAAAGTCCATCTTAAATATTATATCATCTCATTGCCAGCGGAGAAAATAAATCATTTACAAGGATAGCTAACATGCATTAGTAAATTCTATATGTTTATAGGGAGAAAGAGAGATGCTCAAACACATTTGAAGATTATCTCAGTCATCACTGCTATTAGTGTAGCTTCTCTTTCACTGTGGGCCAAGGGTGATGGGTCAGTTTCATGATCGTGCCAAATAATAGATTAATGAACTCTCAAGGTGGAATTCATTGGGGTTTTTTGTCTTATCACTCACAGAACAGGTGTTCTGTTAGCCTCTTCCAGCTCCATGGAGCTTAAAAAGCTGTTCTGGAAGCACTGGTTCATTGCATTTGCAACAAGGCAATAGTGTTCTCTTTGTGGATTCTGACCTTTCCCTATCCAATGTCCAGGGAGCCCCTTTCAATCACAATGTGCCACGTCTACCGCCAGTTTCATGGAAAATAAGAATTATACACATTTCATGCAATACGATAGGCCATCATTAATGACAGCGATGACAATGACAATAATTTGAAGTTCAAAGGAAGAAAGTAGAAAAGCGACACTGAAACAAGCACTATAGCAAATGCATATGTATTGGGGGAGGGAGGATAAATCATTTATGCTGTTTCCAGGACGTGTGAATTTTACATATAGCCTTTTTTCTGCATTAAAGGGAACAGAAAAAAAAACCACATGTTTACTTGTACTGATTTTCGCCACATAAATACATATTCCCGTACATCATTTTCCCATTCTTTTTTTGAGGCAAGACAGCATTGCAAAGTTCAGAGAAACATGCCAGCCAAACGATTACTTCTTTGCAGTCTGCATTGTTAATGTGGGAAGTGGGAATTAGCTGATTCACTTAAAAGAGGGAAAGGAAATAAATTCACCGATATCTTAGATACACACAAACAATCATCAGTTTATACATAAGAATTATTAACAACTCTCAGATATCATTTAATGTGACAGAATATTATCTGCCTTAGAGTTGTTAGCTCAACAGGCTACTCTATTGAACACTTCTGATAGATTACAGATAAGAGTGGAATGGCAGCAGATGATAGACAAGGGACCAGTGGGGAGAAGGATGTGCTCACATCAGGCTAAAATGCCCAATAAATGCAGACTTTTCCAATTCAGAATTTTCCCAAAACATGACCCAGATCAATAGCAGTCCTGAGCTGCATGAGGAAGGGGGAAAGAGTTTTAAGATAACCACATCCTTGAATCTCTCAGGATATATTTAATTTAGTAGCTTAGACAGTTATGGCTTTCATTCGGCAAGTTTCTCTCTATTAGATGTAAGCCAATAAAGGATTGGACTTGACTGGATCTCACTCTCATCTCTGGGCTTGGGCCTCAATATCAAATCAAAGGCAATCAATCCTCTTGTGAATTTCTTTCTCTATGAAGGAGAAAGTCAAGGTATTTTCTGGAAGAACTATGCTTGGGAGCATTTCTCCCCCCCCCCCCCCAAATCAGAATAATTAAAATCTCACATTGCTACAGCCTAACGTTGGTTTGAAAATTTTACAATTTGCTTTTGGAAGGCATCATTTAGATTTTCTCATCAAGGTGAGACTTCCTATGTTGTTGACAGTACCTCCTCTTCCAATTAAAATGGAAAAAAGAATTTGCCCTTAAAATGATGCCCATATAGTTTCTCATGCAATTTCCTATTATACTGTATATTTCTGAAAAAGTTAATACAAACCTACAGTGTTATGCCCTTCCCTTTGCCAGTTATTAAGAATTCAGGGATATGAGCGTGATATGAAAGTCTGCATTGATACTGATCATGCCATCCAGGAACTGCAACACAGATAGCCTGAAGGAATTCCAGCGCATGCTAACTCTGGGGCCCCCTTTTGCATGTGCCCCCTCCATCCCAAAGCCACATTAAGTAGCAAATATGTTCAAGTTAAGATTTACTTTTTTCATTTCTTTGGTGGGGTGAGGATTGTGGTAGCACATTATTTGGGGATCAATTGCATAATGATCGGAAGGGCAATTTTCTGTGACTGTGATGGCATGTAATTCAGATTTTGTGGAGGAAGGGTTGCATTCCAGGGGAGCAAGAGGGAATGAAGTTTAGATAACTTGGTTGGTAGGACAAGCTCTAGGTTGTCAAGATAGTTCCTCCCTAGAAGTCCTCAGAATCTATCTTTAATGATGCAAGTAGCAATAGCGCTTAGACTTATATACCATTTCATGGTGTTTTACAGGGTTTTCTCTAAGCGGTTTACAGAGTTTACATATTGCCCCCAGCAATCTGGGTCCTCATTTTACTGATTTGGAAGGATGGAAGGCTGAGTCAACCTTGAACCTGGTGAGATTTGAACTGCCAAATTGCAGTCAGTCGGCAGTCAGCAGAAGTAGCCTGCAGTACTGCACTCTAACCACTGTGGCTCAGAAAGTATATAAAAAAGTTTGATTTATGTGGTGGCCGTTTGCTTTTGTGGAAGCCGTTGGCTGTCAGTACTTTAGTCAGGGTGCATAGTTCAGTCTTTATGTGTGTCTTGTCTGCCAGGCGTTTGGTTCTGGCAATTAATGCTTTAGCCACGGAGTTTATCTGTGCTGGGTGGTGGTGGGATTGGGTGTTGAGGTAGCGGTTGATGTGTGTTTTCTTCTGGTATATGGTGTGTCCTAGTGTGCCATCTGTTTTTTTTGATTAGTACATCTAGGAATGGTAGTTGTTTGTTTGTTTCTGCTTCCATGAATTTGATTTTTGGGTGTGTGCTGTTTAGGTGTGTTAGGAAATTGTTTAGGTTTTGTTTTCCATGGGGCCAAATAACAAATGTGTCATCGATGTATCTTAGCCATAGTTTGGGTTTGTGGGTGGCATTGGCTAGGGCTCTGGATTCGAATTCTTCCATGAACAGGTTTGCAATGACGGGTGACAGCGGTGATCCCATAGGGGCTCCTTCAATTTGCTTGTATCTTTGTCCTTTGTATATGAAATATGTGTTGGTTAAGCAGTGTTCTGCTAGTTCCGTGAGGTGTTTGGGTGGTTGGTATTTATTTTTGATGATTTCTAGTGTTTCTTTTATGGGACTTGTCCATAAACACACCCCGACCAGGCACCCAGATGAAACCTAGCTTCCTAATGAATGATAGCTATCCTTTTACCCAAAGCCAGGCCGCACTAAAAGCCTCCAATACAGGAAACACAATGTTGCCAGCCAATCAAAAAACTCTACAAAACAGACAGAAGATACTAGAAACACCAATCAAGCAGAACACAGCAAACTCCAAGACCAATAAACACAGACCAAGACTCCCAACCAATCAGGATGAAGAAAAAACCATTCTAACACAGCAGTAGGCTAGCACCAAATTTAAAACAGAAACAACTGTGAAAGCTTGACTCACAGATGAACACAATACACAAGCCTGATGATGGCAGATGAGATTCTGCCGAAACATCGCTACAACTTTAAAAGCACAACTATAATGACGTGGGAAAATACCCGAACAAAGCTGAATACCATACATATATATATATAATATGCAATATATAAAGAATATAATTGGTTAAATTTACAAAAGCCATTACACTTAAAAAGGAAGGAGCATGAAAGGGAAGAATAGAATGGAAAAAGAGATGTGGTAATAACTTACTTTGCAAAATTGTATCAAGATATGCTTTTAATCTTAGAAGTTCAGTACTTTATTGAAAAGACAGTGCCATGTTTTCTAAGCAAATGGATACTTTTTCATAAGTTGGAGAAAAGTTGCTAGCAGCACTCTGATTTTGCTGCTTCAAAAGCAAAACACCTTGTGCTGTATCTGCCTTCTATCTTTGTTTTCACATCAAAGCGATGGATTACCAGCTTGAGTTTTCGGTGCTGTTGCCCAGTTTTAGAAACGATTTGACAGATAATATGTCAGTACATACAGCCAACTTTAAAAAATAATATTTTCAGTTCATTGCCTCACAGAACTTAGCTGCCGTATCTCTGCCAAATATCAACACTGCAGATTTGGGAAGGGAGAGGTAAAGGGAGTAAGTGCAAAATGTCACATATTAAATATGCAACCAGGAGAGAAACTATTCTAACACAGAGGACAGTAAGGAAGAATTACACAGACTATGTTTATAATACTTTTCTCCTCAGTCCCCAAATAATTTCTTGTAGATTATATAATGATTACAATAGAATAAGTATAGGAAAACAATAGCACGATCATAGAGTTGCATGGATACAGTATAAACTGTTTCACTTGGGCCAATTTCTCTTGCTACTACTTGTTTAGCAACTATCTCAATTAGTAACCATTCACAAATACAATGAAACTATGATAAAAATATTTTTTAACCAATGTGCATACTTATGAGTAAAGTTTCTATATATATAGATATCTTGTGTGCATAGATATAGAGGCAAGAACTCCTCACCAGCCACAATGAGGACTAGCAACTCCATCTCTTAGCAATGTAATCATAAAGTGAAAAGTCACATGACTATAACTTAGGACATCAGCTTATCAGTTCTGGCTGTAGACATTAAACAAATCGCCCTATGTCATTAAGCATGACATCATATGACTGCAACCTGTGATTTCCTGCTGGGTTCTCCACTGCCTTGTCAGAAATTGTGAAGGACATGAATGGCAATCACATGACTTTGGAGAATATTGTAACAACAGAGGCCATATTAAAGTACCAGTCACAAGTCTGCTTGTTTAGCACCATCATAACTTTCAACAGCTGCTGAACAAGTGATCAGTAAGCAAGGAGTATCTTAGTAGATGTGGATGTAGACACATCTACATGTGTAGGTGTTAATGTAGATGTAGATGTAGACAGAATGGAACAACTCACCATGACCAATTCTCCGCAGCCACTTCACAATGGCTAACTTGCTACAGGCCAACTCGCCATGGCACAATTCAACAATTCAATTTAATTATTTAAAATAATTAAAACATTATTTTAATTCTTGTCATTCACATTTCACTTTTCCCTCTTTTTGCATCCTTTCTTTAATGATTCTACTCCAGCATTTCTTTGATATTGGTGTCACTCTTGTCCTGCAGTGAGTTTTCCCGCAGTGAGTTGCCCATGGCAAGTTGGCTGCGGCAAGTTGTCCTGGACGCCACATAGATATATATGTAGATATAGGTATATAGATGCATTAAAAATCAATCTTAATTCCTGATGAACTCCTGGATAAATCCATGTGGTTTTATGGCAATGCTTTCAGGAGTAATTTTCAGGATCAGAACTCTCCTTGTTCTCAGTCCAATACAATTCAAACAACACAATTCAAAAAGAGCAATTGTTTCCTGTTGAAAATTATGTGACATAATTTTACTGGAGCTTCATAAAAGGGACTTATTGGCCAGACTAATACTACTTCAATACGCCAACACAGGTTTCCTGGATGTCCTAAGAACCATATATGTCAGAATGGGAATTTCCATAAAATTGTTTCTGAACGTTGAACTATGGAAAACATAGTATGTTAACTTATTCCATGCTGGAGATGTTTCAACAGCAGTCTTTTGCAAGCAAAGAATTTAAATTAATCTCAGTGATAGCATACTGGAAGTAGGTTTTCTATTTAAAATAAAGAATTAGTAAAAAATTAATAAATCATTTTTACCCAAGCAAGTTCTGGCTTTATACAAGAATAGAAAAGTTATGCCTCAGTAGAATTCCTTATGACCATTAAAATCATAACAAAAACAAAGCAAAAGCATAAAAACAAACCAAACAGCACCCAGGGCACATTTACTGCTAGGATCTTTTTTAAACTTATGCAGCTTGGCTAAAACTAAAAATCTCAGATGTGTTTGTCTTTATCATCAGTTAAAAACTGTAGGTCTGAGGTTAAGAACAGGCTGTTCTGTAATTTTATGAGGAAAAATAGGCATAAACTGCTCTGCTTTGCAAATGTTATGGGTTTCTTCTAGGCAAAACAATTGGTTTAGAGTTCAACAGATTTCCTATCTTATTATTTATTTTTCAAGAGGAAAAGTATCAAGATACCCCTCCCCGCTTGTGAAGAGTTTGATTGCATACAAAAATCTTCTCAGTTGTAACAGTAATGTTTTTAATATATCTCAGGGGAGGAAATAAGGACGCTTAAGAGCAGAAAAGCCAAAAGATTCTCATTACACATTTGGTAACCCTTTCTTTGGAGTAGATTCCATAGTATAACACACACATACGTGTACGCTTATAAATATTGTGACCTACAGGCCAGAGATTCTACAGAGATTAGCTGATACACAAGGTTCAGAAAATGTTTGCCTATTTGTGTATTTGTTTTGAAGATTGTGCAGCGTTCACCAGAACACTGGATTGTGTGTAAGTAGGTTTGGTGACTACTTAAATTTTTATATTACTTTTATACTACTCTCTTATTCCTTGACTCAGAATGGTTTACATACAAAAAGTATTAAATATATGTACTTTAAAATAAATAAATAAATAAATAAATAATAATAATAATAATATTTTTTAATTATATGTTTGTATCATCTTTATTTTTGGTGAACTCAAGCATACCCAAGCTTACCATTTTTTTTATTTTTTTTCCATAAAAGCAATCCTATAAAGTGAATTAAACTGAGACAAAATGCCTGGGTCAAAGTCACCCTCCAACCTTCAAGTCTACAACTCAGTTTTCCAATTTCTAATCCAGCATCCTAACTCTAAATTGGCAGTCCTGATTTAGGGAAACAAGAATTGGTAATTCCACCTAGCAGTCTTAAAGTGCATGTCTGATGTTCTGGAATTGGCTGAAAATGAAGCTGGTTTAAGAAATTGCCATCTATATTATGATGTTCTACCATTCTGCTTGAACTGAAATTATAACAGATGTTATCTGGTGGGTTCTTGGTTTTTTTACCCTCCCATTCCTGTTTGGAAAGCAAATGCCAATCACTTTCTTTTTAATTCTTCTTGATAGACTTTTTGTATAAGCTCCCTTCCATCAACTCTTCCTTGCATGAGATGCTTTTGAACTTGGCATGTGAACAAACATTATGTCTAGCCGTCCCAGAGAGGCTGTTCCTTGCTCACATAAAGCCCATTTCAATGGTGAACTGATGGGAGAAATAAACAAGCTCAAAACTTGTCTGGTCACTTTAGAATGATTAGAATGGGAAATTAGCTGATTTCGGCCCAGCACCAAGTTTTAAACCCTATCATTGTTAGAGAACATAACACAGCTGCTCCTCTGAAGATATTCCAGGTGTGCTCCCACTCTACTGTGATGTTATGTGTTGTCATTTGTGTCTACTTCCCCCAGTTGTATATCAAACTAACCCAAGTTCCTTCTTTTCTTAATGGTAATTTGCAAAGAACCTGATCTAGTTTCACATCATACAGGTATCTTACAGTAATATAAACAGTTGTGCTATTAACTATCCTAGATGGGAGAGGGGAAAGGTATCAAACATTAGATCTCTGCTTCATTTTACATAATTTTAAAAATTAACTTATTTTACAAAAGGAAGACTACATTACAGGCCTAGGTTACGAGTCAATACATCAACCATGTTCTATCAAGGAAAATAATATGATAAATATTATTTTTATGGTGGGATTGATGGAAAACATCATAGGCTCAATTTGAGAACATGCCTATAAACAAGCAATCGAATATACTATCTTCAGAAGACCAGCAGTAACAAATAAAGACCAATTTGCAGATTGTAGAGCTGGATGTTTGAAAACCAGAATTCATCCAATTGGATTATACTACATCAGAAACTCAAGTCCATTCTGTCCTCTCTCTATATACACTCTTCTTACGATCTTGGAAATTAAGAGAGCTTCTTCATTGTGTTAAAAAAAAAAGCTGTATGCTTTTTGATTGCAGAAATATCTCTGCTGAAGTTGATTGAAATCTTCAAAAGCTTATGGCATAATGGATTTGATGCTAGTACATCAAATTTTTGATTCAAGCTTAACTCCTAATAGCATCACAAGCACAATGTTCTTGGTAACAGAAAACCACCAGCCTACAATCTAGTATTTTCTAACATGTCTCCCATTCAAATGCTTCCAGGGTTCTCTGCTTAGCTTTTCAAGATTAGTGAAGGACAGCTCCAATGCCATTTGTTGACTTTGGAATACTATTGACTAGGGCAATAATCTTGAAACAACTAGCAGAAGAGCTTAAACACTCCATGGCAAGATCTAAATAGGAATTTGTTTGTGTGTGAACACTGGGTGGCAGTAGTATTTCAAAATTAAGCTTATCCACTTATTTATAATTGCATTTTTATCCCTAAATGTGATAACTATGAGGTCTTCTTCATTTTGTCCCTATAAGAGCAATGAATTCTTTGAAATAGTGGGTTGACAGAGGGGAACAGGCCAAAAGTCGGACTGAGATGGGTTCCCCTAATTCAAGTCCAACCCTTAGGCTATACTGGTTGCTCAGGAGGCACATGACAAATAAAGTTGCACACTACAGCAATCCTCAACTTAGGGCCACAATTGGGACCAGGATTTCTGTTGTTAAACAAGGCAGTTATTAAGTTTGTGGTGCTCAGCTTTAGACCTTCTTTGCCATGGTTGTTAAGTGTAATCACTACAATTGTTAAACGCAAACTTTCAATGAGTCTAGATTCCCCCATTGACTTTGTTTGTTGGAAGCCAGCTGGGAAGGTTGCAAATGGCCATCATATGACCTGGAGATACTAGGATCATCATAAATGCATGCCGGTAGCCAAAACCCCAAATTTTGATCATGTGTCTGTGGGAATGTTGCAACCGTCCTTTTGACTGGCACTTTTTTCAGTGCCCTTGTAACTTCAAATAGTGGTAAATGAATGGCTATAAATGAAGTCGAGAACTACCTGTATACACTGTGTTTAGAATTTATGGGCATATGTCATAATTGAAGATGTTAAAAATATCATTTCTTTGTGAGCAAGAGTAGTACAGTCGCAGGTTAATTTATTTTATTATTTTTTTCCAGTTTTCTATCTGTGAACTTTCCCTGTACATTTGATGTGAAGTTATTGGTGTGTGTGTGTGTGTGTGTGTGTGTGTGTGTGTGTGTGCGTGTGTGAGTGTGTGTGTTTAAAGAACTATTAATGCCCTTGAAATCCTTGCAGGCACATATAATGGGGAAGTCCTTCACATTGCCTAATTTGCCTGATAAGTTAGTTGGATCACTTGATCTTTTCACTGAACCCAATATAATGAATTTCATAATCTCATAATCACTTTAATGATGTCAACAGAAAACTTATTTTTCACTGCTTACAATATTGGGTGAAGTGCTATACACTTGAGAAACAATAGCAGTTACCAGTCCTCTGAAATTACAATTCAGCATAAAAAGAATTGGAAGGAAAAAATACAGGAGGAAAGTGTGTGTATGAAAAAGTACAGAGAAGAGCAACCAGGATGATTAGGGGACTGGAGACTAAAACATATGATGAACGGTTGCAAGAACTGGGCATGGCTAGTCTAGTGAAGAGAAGGACCAGGGGAGACATGAAAGCAGTCTTCCAATATTTGAGGGGCTGTCACAGAGAGGAGGGGGTCAAGCTATTTTCTAAAGTGCCTGTAGGCCAGACAAGGAATAATGAATGGAAACTGAACAAGGAGAGATTTAACCTGGAAACAAGGAGAAACTTTCTGACAGTGAGAACAATCAACCAATGGAACAGCCTGCCTTCGGAAGTTGTGGGACCGTCCTCATTTGAGACTTTTAAGAAGAGATTGGACTGCCATTTGTCAGAAATGATGTAGGGTCTCCCGCTTGGGTGGGGGGTTGGACTAGATGATCTACAATGACCCTTCCATCTCGGATTATCTGTTATCTGTGTGTGTGTGTTGCACAAGGAAGGCAATTATTCATAGATTAGAGCTATTGTTTTCCTCTGCTCCACGTCCGAATAAAGAAAAAACTATTAAAAAAGAATTATAAAAAGCTGTAAAGAAGGCAAAAAAGAAAACTGTACACATGTACAGATTTGATGTTTCTACAAAAGCATTTCAGTGAATGGCAGCCCTATTTCATTATCATCATCCATAGCTAACCATGTTAACAAGTGATTCACTAACAAATTACTAATATCAACAGTTTAGCAAACTACTGAATAATGTAACTTGTACTTCCTCTGACAAAGATAAATCAAGGAGCATCCCAAATGCATATTTTTTCTTTTAATCATGAGCTAATCTTGGAGGAACAGACTATCAGTCTCTCATGAGCATTCTGGAGTCTGGATTGAGGTGGTTGAATGTAAAATCTGAAATATGAAACTGTCAGCCCTGGGTGCTATCACAGCCTTCTGAAATAATCTAGATCCAGTACTAGTTATTTAAAAAATAAACTTCGGACTTCAATTACTATGAAAATTTGATTAAGTTGCAAGTTGAATGACCAAACTTTAAGTTAAAATACAATATCTTCATAGTTTTATGGATGAAGTGTATAGTAATTCACTTTAACTAGTTTCAACCTAGTTTCAACCAAGTTCTTATTCTATATATTTAACTCGTTCTTTAGGAGTGTTTTTTTTTAAAAACAATATTGTAATTGCCCAACAGGTGTATTTATTATCCTGAAGATTTTACCCCAAAGAAACACATGTTGATAATCAAGAATACAGCTAAAAATGTCATTTATATCATTTTTATTTTCATAAATATCCATATGGTTTAATTTAAACTTATGGCATGGTGTCTTTTTCTTTAAAGTATTTTGAGCATCCAAGGAAAGATTTGTTTTACGACACATATACCAATTCCAGTTCATTGATTTTGCATCAGTCATTTTGTACTAAAATGTGTAACATAAAAACTAAAAAATAATAATATGCATTTTAATTTTAACAAAAGAAACTGAGACACACACATTTAATAATTCAGAAATTGTATGAAGAATGCTGGCTTTCTGCTGGTTATACAAATTTGATGTTCATTTTTATGATGTTATTATGACTATTAATTCACATCCTTTCTGTTTGAATTTAGAACCATATAAAATAGTTTTGTTTGCATATCAAAGAGGGAAAAATCAGGGTTTTTTTCCAACAAATTATTGAAATCTGGCTCAGGTATACAAGGCAATAGATTAGATTAATAGTTTGTTTTTAAACTAAGAATGTGAGTTGAACATTGAATGGTGTCGTGACATAAAAGACCTTTCTGAAATACCTAGATAAACCAGCTCACCATTCTCAGAAAAGGCTCTGAATATTTCTGAACGTTTCTTCATATTCAGCCTGTATGTGATACTATGAAAATAACTGCTTTGTAGGTTTGAAATGATATATTACTGAAAAATCATTTCGTTCATTAACAAATACGAAGGCATCTCCTTTAAACAATCACCAATTCTTTTCAAGGCCATTGTTTTTTAAGACAAACCCTACTATATTTGTTTCAACTCCTGTTTCAATAAAATATAATTCCTTTCTCAGAGAGGTGAAGTTTTGTTCCCTTTTCTATCTTGTCTAGCAACTGCAAGTCAGAATATTGTGAAATCAGTGAAATAAACAGAATCATTTTCATTTTTCTTTCTATTTTTCTTAATCTTTCTTCCTTTCTTGGTTTTCAGAGGAATTTTAAAGGCCTTTGTGCTTTCAAACCATGTTTTAGAGTAGGAGGAATCTCCAGCATTACAATTCAGGCTCTCAATATGATGTTGAGAAACCTGGAGTAAAATGGCCAATTTTTAACGATGTGAGTTTGGGGAATTTTTCCTCCAAAATAAGCTTGGAAATACGAATAAGATAAATGAAAGTGGTTTGCTGATTTTCCTTTTAAAACACTATCACCACTGTCTCTTAATAAGCAGACCAAAAATATTGGTTCTGCCGCTATATCATGTCGCCATTTTTCCTCTTGCTGAGCAGCGAAAAGAGGATCTCTCACCTCCCAATAAGGAGGCTGTGAGTTCGATCCAAGCGGCAAATATTTCTGTCTCTGGGAGCAATGAAACATTGTTTGCTGTGAACTCTGCATAGGTGTCAGGAAGGGCATTCGGTCAGTAAATGCTCAGATCCATTCAATCACCCCGACTCTACCCCAATGCAAGGGATTACAGGGTCGTTAAAAGAAAAGAAAAAAGCCCTTTTGCTCACCTGAAGACACCTATGCAGTTAACTATTATTAATTTAACATTATTAATATTAAGTTACAGCCCAGATTTTGTTTATTTACTTGTTTATTCATACAATTTATATGGCTGCCCACTCATTTTCAGTGATGCTGGGAGGCTTACAAACAAACAAAAAAATCAATACAAAAAAAAAAAAGCAAAAAAAAACACACCAATAACCTTAATAATCATAATAACTTTGAATATGTATTCAAAGTTTATGACATATCAATGACTATATTAAAATCATATTGTTCCGAGTCTTTTATCAGAAGGTTCAAGTGAATTAAAATCCTGCTTCATTTTCAGTATTCCTAGGTAAAAATATTCTGATAGAATGATCAGTTTAAGTGTGAATGTCAGTAAACTGACACCTGAAGGCTGTGACTGCATTATAATCTCCTACTGCACTATAAGCGTCTGCATTAAAGTGTTTCTTTTCAGAGCAGGAGATCATTTTTCAGTCGAAAGGTTCAATCCAACAGGTATCATTATCATTACAACAAGTGAGTTATAAAATATAAGAAACAATAACTATTGTCTCTGGACAAGACAGGAAAAATATTGCATTAGTATATTATTATTATTATTAAATCTCAAATCAGGGTATTGAAGAGCACATTCATGAATCTCAGAAAGAAGCAGGCACAGTTTTGTGTTAGTCCATAATTTCACAAACAGATAACCACTGGATAAATAAAATAAAATAAAATAAATAGGCATCTAAGCAGAATGCAGTATGACTTTTCTGCACGCTACCTGCCTTTGCTTTCAGGACCCCCTCCATAAGTACAGTTGTTTTATATATATATATATATATATATATATATATATATATATATATATATATATATATATATATATATATATATATTTGTTTTCTTAAGTTTTCGGGTACTTACATGTATGGTGTTCGGCTTGGTTGGGTATTTTCCCACGTCATTGTAGTTCTTTTAAAGTTGTAGCAACGTTTCAGCAGAATCTCATCTGCCATCATCAGGCTTCTGTATTGTGTCCGTCTGTGAGTCAGACTTTTACAGTAGTTTCAGATTTGAATTTGGGGCAGCCTATTGCTGTGCCAGAATGGTTTTTCTTCATCCTGATTGGTTGGGAGTCTTGGTCTGTGTTTATTGGTCTCGGAGTTTGCTGTGTTCTGCTTGATTGGTGTCTCTAATATCTTCTGTCTGTTTTTGGCTCTTTTTGTATCTTGATTGGCTGGCAGCATTGTGTTGCTTTAATGGAGGCCTTTAGTGCAGCTTGGCTTCGGGTAAATGGACGGCTATCATTAGTTAGGAAATTAGTTAGGAAATCGATGACACATTCGTGATTTGGCCCCATGGACAAGAAAACCTAAACAATTTCCTAACACACCTAAACAGCGCACACCCCAAAATCAAGTTCACCATGGAAACAGAAACAAACAAACAACTACCATTCCTAGATGTACTAATCTACAAAAAAACAGATGGCACACTAGGACACACCATATACCAGAAGAAAACCCACACCAACCGCTACCTCAACGCCCAATCCCACCACCACCCAGCACAGATAAACTCCGTGGCTAAAACATTAATTACCAGAACCAAACGCCTGGCAGACAAGACACACATTAAGACTGAACTATGCACCCTGACTAAAGTACTGACAGCCAACGGCTTCCACAAAAGCAAAATCACCAGCTTGATCCACAAAAACACACTGAAACATAATAGAGACCCAGAAGATGAACAGACCTATGGAACAGCTGCCCTGCCCTACATAAGAGGTACTACAGACAAAATTAGTAAGGTACTACACAGACATCACATCAGGACTGCCTTCAAAACAGACAGAAAAATAGCAGCCATCCTTAGCAACCCCAAAGATAAAATTGACCTGGAAAACCAAGGCATATACGAAGTCCCCTGTGCATCATGCCCGGCCACATACATTGGACAGACCAATAGAAGAATAAGCACCCGCCTGGATGAACACAAAATGCAGTCAAAAAGCTGGAACACACTTCCTCACTAGTCCAACACATGGAAGCCACAGGTCATAGCATCAACTTCAATGGCACCAAAACCCTGGCCACTATAGAAAACCCTAATCACAGAATCATCAGAGAAGCCATAGAGATTGAAAAAGACCAGAAAGCATGAATAGAAGAGATGATTCCACCAGGCTGTCAATCATTTGGAAGCCTGCACTCACAAACAAAAAATCTCCACACCACAAGCCAGGCAAACACCTGGGCACAAACAGATCCCCTGATACCTCCAGCTCAAACACATCCCAACCAGGCACCCAGATGAAACCCAGCTTCCTAACTAATGATAGCCGTCCATTTACCCGAAGCCAAGCTGCACTAAAGGCCTCCAATAAAGCAACACAATGCTGCCAGCCAATCAAGATACAAAAAGAGCCAAAAACAGACAGAAGATATTAGAGACACCAATCAAGCAGAACACAGCAACCTCCGAGACCAATAAACACAGACCAAGACTCCCAACCAATCAGGATGAAGAAAAACCATTCTGGCACAGCAATAGGCTGCCCCAAATTCAAATCTGAAACCACTGTAAAAGTCTGACTCACAGACGGACACAATACAGAAGCCTGATGATGGCAGATGAGATTCTGCTGAAACGTTGCTACAACTTTAAAAGAACAACTACAATGACGTGGGAAAATACCCGAACCAAGCCGAACACCATACATGTAAGTACCATGAAAACTTAAGAAAATATATATATATATATATATATATATATATATATATATATATATATATATATATATATATATTGTGTGATTTCATTGGTATTTTTACAGAGAAATAGGGAACAGTAAATGTACTGTATGCATTATTTTGCAATAATCACTTTTTGCCAGTTAATTATGATATCTATTGCATATCATCAACATAACTAAACGTTAGCATTTATACCTATAGGTTACAAATAAGAACACTGATTCTATGTTCACATTTTGTGTATTTCTTTTACTTTATTTGTATTAGTTCTGACTTTAAAACCTGGGTGGGCCTTAGACACTGGGCCTGTTGTGCCTAACAAATAAGTCAGCCTTGATTTCAAATATAGGTAGTCCTCAACTTACAACAGTTCGTTTAGTGAGCATTCAAAGTTATAGCAGCACTGACAAAAGTGACTGATGATGATTTTTCACACTTAACAACTGTTGCAGCATCCTCTTGGTCATGTGATCAAAATTCAGATGCTTGGTGACTGGTTCAGATTTATGACAATTGCAGTGTCCCAGGGTTTTGCAACCTTCTGACCAGCATAATCAATGGGGAAGCCAGATTCACTTAACAACCATGTTCCTAACTTAACAACTGCAAAGATTCACTTAACAACTGTGGCAATTAAGGTCATAAAATTCACTTAACAAATGTTTGATTTAGCAACATAAATTTTGGGCCCAATTATGATCATAAGTCGAGAACTACCTCCTAATGAGATTGGAACAGGTAGCAAATTGGATTCAGGTTATCATCTACCACCTTTCTGATAAATCACCTCTTTTGGCAGCTGCCTTACTATATCTAAGGTATATGACTCTGGACAGATTTCCAACCACATTAGTGTCCTAAAATGAAACCTTTTAAGGTAGCTGCCTCTTCTTAACAAGCATAGACAAAAATATGTAGTGCTAAAGCAGGATTCACCAAGGTTACATTTAAATGAACATTTCAACAGTTCTTCAGAACAGTAACTCAAGAGGCCAACTTTGGAAATAGGCCTGCTTTTTGTGCTCTATATCTCCAACAATTAGTTGAACTAGTCAGTTTCTTTCTGTATTATTCAACTCCTATCTATCTATCTATCTATCTATCTATCTATCATCTATCTATCTATCTATCTATCTATCTATCTATCTATCTATCTATCTATCTATCTATCTATCTTATCTACCTACCTATCTATCTATCTATCTATCTATCTATCTATCTATCTATCTATCTATCTATCTATCTATCTATCTATCTATCTATCTATCATCTATCTGTCTGTCTATCATCTATCTATCTATCAAAGCGAAATACCAGTCATGCATCATCACAAAATCTCCAGAACCATAAAGCCAACAAACATGAAATTTGGCATGTATGTTCTTCTTGGCTTCTAGGTGCTCATTAAGAAAGGATTTTTCAAAATGACCATCAGAGCATTAGTATTTGGCATATTATTAACACAGTTTGATCAGTTATGGAATTCAATATTTTTTTTACTACCAGTTCTATGGGCGTGGCTTGGTGGGCGTGGCAGGGGAAGGATACTGTAAAATCTCTAGTCAGAGGTGGTATTTGCTGATTCTCCAAACTAGTCAAAATTTCTGCTACCGGTTCTCCAGAACTGGTCAGAACCTGCTGAATACCACCTCTAGCTCTGATGCTAAGGAGTTCTACTCCCCCTCCCCACCTGAAAAAAAATGTACCAAATGCAAAACACAAGCAGAGGAGAGGAGTTTCAGTTTCAGTTTCAGAGCAGCAATCAGCTTTAGTACAGAACAGTTGAGCTAAGCCATGCCCAGGCTCCTTGCAGTCTCCTTCTTGCTCACACAGCAAATACTGCTTCTGTTTCCAAACAGCTCTCAACTCTCTCACACACTGACAGGACACTAGCCAGATGAATATCAATGGATACTTGTAGGCAGAGGCACAATCCCACCCCCTTATTTTCCTCCCCAGAAACTAAGCCAGATCACATAGTTTCGTAGTGAAGCACGGGTACAGAGCTAGTTTTTTACATAGATGATGGTATATTATAATATTGTAATTTTAGAGATATTCATGCCAATCTATATTATATTATTGGAATTAAGAGGAATAAATAAATATATCTTTAAAAATAGAATGTGCCTATAGAAATACTATTAGATTTTTAGAATTTGTTTAAAGTTGGTGGCCTATTCACTATTCATGCTTTCAATGGGTTCCCTGATACTCTTAGTTTTCTCATAATTGATAAGGGGCTTTTATTGGTGGAAAGATAAATTCACTGTTAATCTTAGAGGACAAAAGTTGAATCAAAGTTAGCAACTTCTGGTGCTGATTGGTGTCTGCCAATTTATTTCATAATCTATCTCTGTCATTCAAATAAATAGTGACACAGCAATCAACAAACAGCTAAATAATTTTAGCTCCCAATGCTTCACATATTTGTTAAATAAATGAGCCAACATAGAGCAGCGATCCAAGATTGGCTATCCTTTATAAAAACCAGCCTGCTTCAGATAATACTGTTTGTCATAAAATAATCCTCTAATTTGTATAATACATATTTAGCATACAGTTTGGCCACTGTATCTATTCACTGATTGGTTTGTAATTTGCTGGAAACCTCTGGTTCTTTTGTTATATATTGGAAGCAAAATCCTAACATGGTGTAACTTCAATGTAAAGGACCATTTGAAGATAAAAGATGTCCGTTAAATCAGAACATCAGCTAAACATGAACCTAATCATTTAAGTTGTTAGTTGCGAAGTCGTGTCTGAACCTCCGCAACCCTATAGACAATGTTCCTCCAGGCCTTCCTGTCCTCTACCATCATTTAAGCACATTTATGTAAATGTTTGCCTGTTTGCCAAATTGCATAATAACATCAATTACATCAATTTTCTGAAGTTTGTTTCAATAGACTTGTCTGCTAAATGGAAGGCATTGTCCATTAATCACCTCAAATTTTGTCTGGTTAATCTTAAATGTTAATTTTAAACCAAAGTCTTTTAAATTCAGAATTCCTTGTATTCCATTGCTGGGCAAGTTTCTGACCATGTTAAAATAGCTTAATTAAGATACAACACATCAACGTACATGTTTTTAAATACTTCTGCAAGAATATTTTTCTCCAAGCATTATTTTATTCATAAGAAGCTCTTTTCTTATGGGCTTGGGGCTATCCCTCGGGGCTATCAAAGGACTTGGATCTATAAATGTGAGATAAAAGCTGCTTAGTGTGTATATGTTCCTTACATTAAAGGCAACAGAAGTATTACAAAATATACACGTTATTTGGAGTTTGGTGGTGAACCTTTATCACACTGGTGACTGGAAAATCAGTTAAGTGTTGGATCACATTCATTTTTTAAAAAGGAAATAATGAAATGGAAGCATAGAAAGAAAAATAATATATGCGCTTTTAAAGTTTCTATTGAGGTTTGAGCCAGCATTACTGGAGCTGAAGCCCCAAAATTGCCAAGTTTGAGAAACCTTAATCCATAGGCTATCATGGAAAAGCATCAAAATATCAGTGGCTTCATTTCAGTGTCTTCAGGTAGTCCTCCACTTGTAACCATTCATCAGCCACAGCTTAAAGTATGTCGGTGCTGAACGAAGGGACTTACAACTGGCATTCCAACCTTACGGCCATTGCAGTGATTGGGTATTGGGCGGTCTGCTTACACTTAGGACTATGGGATGCTTCAAATCTTCCAACCAGCCTAACTCATCCCCTTATCCCTGCCCTTTTGGATGCCCTGCACAGTGGCATTTCTCAGTGGCGGCAGCAGCGCTGAGACTCCAGTACAACTCCAGGTCCTTCAGCAGGCTCAGCTGGCTGCTACTGCCCTGACCTCTACTTCAGTCCCAATGTAGCCAGCACCACTGCTGAGGAGTGCCACTCCAGCCCCACGCCACAACCAGCCACACCAGCACCACAGTGCAAAACCCCAGCTGCCCCATGTTATGTAGGCTGTTATGCCCAGCTGACCTTCCCTGTGTTCCTCTTGCTGCTGACAAAAGTGGGCCTGCCTGCCTCATGCAAGGCAGTTGTTGGCTGTGCCAGCCCTTCTTCCCAAGGTCGCTTGCCCTATTCTCCAAATGACATCTGCCATTCTCCAATTAGTGTACCATGTTCCTATATTTGTGATGACCCAGAGTGGGTTACAAAACAAACACAGCAACAGAAAACAGGTGAGGCCCCTTTTATGCCTTCAGTTTGCTTCCAAGCTCCGAATATCTTTAACGGAAGACAAAAAAACTCCCACACAAACAGTTACACAAAGAAGTTAAAAAAGCAACACAAATCGGGCAAGATAAGGGCTGGAGGATGTCCACAGATAACACACACTGGGAAGGACTCCAAACTCAGAGAGGAACTATAAACTAGAGATATTTACATGCTTTGTTTCCAGCATTCGCCAGTACACAGATCCAAACTCTTATTCAGTTGTCACAGCTGCAGCCCATGAAGAGGATCAAGGCCCTCTCCTCCTGAGTAGACTGTGTCTCTCCCTTATTCTCTCCTCCCTGCATGCCCTAGGATGGAGAGGGGATGGGCCTGGGTCCTCTGACTGCTCAGCCAGCCTCTGCCCTTCCCCAGCCTCTTCCACAACCTCCGGAGTCACACTTCCACTCCCTGTCGGCTGTTCCTCCTCTCGCTCAGAGTCAGTCTCCACCAGGGGCATGACAATATTGCTTTGGAAAGCATCAAAGGAATGGAGCACATTCTCTAAAATGACACCATAGAATGGGTTACGCTATTTGGAGAATGGCACACATGCCCTAATCTCTTCTGCCCAATGGGAAAGCACTGGAGAGTGGCACAGAGACCCACACATAGGAGAGCTGAGCGAAGACCTAGTTCTTTCCCATTGGACAAAACCACGTCCTTCCCCATTGGCTGGCATTTTAATTTGCACCAACCTGGTGAGCAATTACTATCTCTGTTCATAACAATGTGAAATCACAACTACCCGTTCTTTAGCTGGCCTTGGCCTAGGTGCATTGATTTATTCTCAGGAACTAGGATGTCCTAACATGGTATGCTGTATGTGCAGATCCAAGCAGTGTGGCATTTTGCAATTGGCAGATGTAAATTCTGTCAATGTGCAGATTTTGCCATCTAAACTTTTTTGGCCCAGCACCCAGTGTGCCGATAATGACTGGAACCACCGGTGCCTGTTTATGCCATAACCTTTCAATTTCAATTTTCAAATTTTGTTACTTTGTGACCTTCTCCAGTTTTTGGTCTTCTGTTCCTACTATTCTCTTGGTATTGCCACATAACTTATCCACACTTTCATCTTTTCAACCACAGCTAAATCTGTTGTGTTATAAGCCAAGACTTTATCATTCTGCATTATTATGATTATTCTATGGTCACAACAGTGTAAAGTCACAGCTGCCACTTCTTCAGCTGGTTATTGTATTACTTTGGGGGCACTGGGGGGCTTGAAGTGCCGAGTGGTGAGGTCAACTGGGACTGGGCTGGGGCTGGGCTGACTGTGCCTCCCCAGGATGCAGCAAGCAGCCCCAGAGCTATGTTGTTCACCGTATGTAAAGAAGGCAGGATGGAGGATGACCAAAAGCACAGAAATGGGGAAGGAAGTGGGGCGGAGGGAGGTGAAGGCAATCTTTTACCTCACTGAGGTTCAGGGCCGGGAGTGGCCAAGCCCAAACTTGATTGGATTGGGATGGATTCTCAGCTAATGGAAAGTAAAATTTGTCTAATAATAGCAACGGGGAGCGGAATTTCAGTCATAAATAGGGGATCTATGTGACTGTGTCACTTAGTGATTGTGCTTGTAAGCTGAAGACTACTTGTAATTTTGATAATTTTCTGCACCTGATTTTTAGGAACTGTTTAATGAAAATGTACCTCTGTAAGAATTCGTGGAGTGCCAGGAAGGTTAGTATAATTGGCTGTCAAACTTGGCCTCACCTAGAAAGGGCTCTGCTGGCATACCAGACTGGATGGGGCCAGAGGTGGTATTCAGCAGGTTCTGACCAGTTCTGGAGAACCAGTAGCAGAAATTTTGAGTAGTTCGGAGACCGGCAAATACCACCTCTGACTGGAGATTTTACAGTATCCTTCCCCTGCCATGCCCACCAAGCCACGCCCATAGAAACGGTAGTAAAAAGAAATTTGAATCCCACCACTGGATGAGACCCTTTAGAGAAGCTTGGTGTCTTTTGTGTCGAATTTGGTTGTGTCATTATTGTGGTTCGCTAGTTAGCTGTGAGACAGCAGTATTATAATTTCACAAGCATAATGAAAGAGAATACGTGAACTTCATCTACCCATTCTTACAAGAAAAAAATATTCTGACTAGACCTTCCATGTGTTTGCTGCTATCCACACTCTTACAATTGAGCAATCAAAACTGCTAGTCAGTCAGAATTTAAAAATCATATTTGAATTTAAAAATCATATTTGATTCAAGAGTGCATAATTGATTGGTCAGTCTTGAGCTCATATTCAGAGTGCTAGGAGCTGGAATAAATTCCCGGTTGTGTTGATGGCACCAGTACAAAAGTAATTTATTCCATTAGTTCAAGAGAGAGCTTGAAGAGAGAGAGCTAAAGCTGACCACATTAGAGCTGAAAGCTGAGAAAGTGAATGAAACCCAACCAATATTACTTTT
Organism: Notechis scutatus; assembly: GCF_049901735.1. Classification (NCBI taxonomy): domain Eukaryota; kingdom Metazoa; phylum Chordata; class Lepidosauria; order Squamata; family Elapidae; genus Notechis; species Notechis scutatus. Next base: position 147,413,395 of record NC_142011.1, on the reverse strand, counting down.
GACACTCACAAGAACTCTGAGGCAGACATTCAGAGATATGATAACATTCAGGGGCTAGTTATTCATGTCAGTGTTAGAGGACTCATCACACACCAACCACTTTCAATATTCTACGCATATGGAATTGAAGTTGCAATATTGACATTGTCTGAAACAATCCCCGAAGAAGCAGAAAAACCATTTGTGAAGAACTGCTCAAAGCTGCAAAGCACTTCAAGGCCAGCCAATTCAATTTATTGCATCAGAGGGAAATGTGTACTTTGATTTGTCAAAAATGGAGTCATTTGAATGAAGTCTAAACTTATCAAAACAGGTCTCTGAAGCTTTGCACAGCCTTGTGATTTATCTGATAGTTTCCTCACCTGATCCTTTCCTGGCTTTAAAATCCCTCTGAAGCGGAGACAAAATCCTCAAGATGGAGTAGATTTGGTTACAATAAAACTAGAGTTAGAAAACTAGAGGTATTAGTATGTTTTCCTTGTACAAGGAGAGAGACAATCATAAGCAATGAAACCACTCTATATTCTGTTACAATACCTTTGAAAAATAGAGTCCATAGCCACTTTCCCCACCTCGCTCTGCTAGGAACTAATTTCCACCTTCCCAACATCTTTGCCCCTAACAACAAATATCCCAGACTGTCTGGGAGCCAATAGCAATTTCTACCATAACAAACAGCAGCTTTGGGTCCTTTTAATCAGTATGAATGCATTGGGATTCACTATGTTTTGTTTTTTTTAATTGGTTTAGACAGTGCGTCCTTACCTCTAAAAGAAATAAGAACTATGTTAAATGCAACTTAAAACGACAGGCTCAGTACCAACTCAGTAGTGGAGCCCTTGCTTTGCATGCAAAAACATCAACCCTAACTTCTTCAGTTAGAATTAAATAAGATAAGTATCTGAAACACAGGAAAGCTGTTCTGTTTGTTCACACAGGCTGGATATTTTGAGACTAACAACCCATTATATCTAAAAGATACCTTTAGGGAAGGCTGCTATAAACTCTGGTGGGCTAATAGTGCGCTCAGTAAAGTACAGTTTCTTATGTTCTTGTGAGGACATACTGAGTATCACATAAACTTAGTTTCTGAATTACAAGCTTTCTTTTCAAAATAATTTCAGTGTAATAGGCTGTATTGAAAAATATGATCCCATTGCTTATCTTAAAGGAGCCTTGAGCCTAATCACGCCTTTGTGAAACACTAATGATTTTTCTATCAGTAGCAAAAAGCAACAGATATTATCCACCGGGACAATGATATAAATTCTACAGAACAATTAACTGTAACTATCTGCAATATGCATGCTTCACAGGGAAATTTGTATATTAGCTAATAATGCAGGATTTTATCACTGTTTCATTTTCTGCTGCTGAATATCACTGGTGTTGTGATACTGAAATTAAATGTTATAACACTTAATATTCAGCTTATTCAAGAAAGTTGTTGTTTTACCTTATGAAAGAATCAGTCGCCGGGGCAAAATGCTGAGTTTTGATCTATATGGCCCTTAGTAGCTTGGGTCCTTGGTATCTAATGGAAGCATCTTCCTATTTTGGCCTTTGTCTGTCCTAAATATATCTTTGGAGACCTGCAAAGCTGACAAGTAGCTCCAAAAGCAGAGGAAGTATTTCATAACCTCAGCAACTTTAAAATGCATGGACTTCAACTCTCTAGAGTTCTCCAGCAAACATCCTATCAGCTATCTGTATTTCTAGGCAGTAATCTCTGGAACAGATTCTGTAGTCATTTTTTTCATGCACATTTTTTAATGTATAGATAATAATACAAATGCAACGTCAGGAAAATAGAAGCAATGTTTGCTGATCATGGAAGCTGTGGGTTCAGACTATGTAGGTTCAGGCCTAGTTAGAACTTGGATGGGAGACCACCAGGAAATCTCATGCCTATCAGTTAAATTAGGATTTTTTGGGGGAAAGGATAGTGTAAGTCGGTGATGCTGTAAAAAAGCTACATGGATGTCCCCAGGAGTCTAGCTGAACTAAAGGTTGTGGTTTTTTTCTCTTAGTAATGCAAATAAGTGATAATGCATGATAACAAAACATGATTCTCCCCCATGCCATAGTGTTCCCTCTGTCACAAGAGTTCTACCTCTTAAATTAAGGCACAATATAACTCAGTTTCCCAAGACAGACAGAAGCTATAGAATCATGGGGATAATCAAAGTGGTTTCAGTTCCAGATTTGTGCATCCCTTGAATACGGAAAGTCAAGCTCAAAATTAATGAATGCAAAGGTGATCCCCTAATCTGTCAATTACCAATTATATGTGAATATTTAAGGAACATTTAATAGTCAACATCATCAATTGACCTCTGAAGTTTTTGCAACATAGTTTAATATTTCGCAGCATTTGGCAATCGGCATGATGTAACAATCAACATTTTGCAGCATCTAATCAGCGTTTCACCATATGTGATAGCTGGCAATAATTGACAGCATTTGACAGATTACTTGAATTCATCCATTAATCCAAACAGTTGAAACTTTAATTTTAGCTTCCAAATTCAGGTGTCCAAATCAGAGCAATTAAAATGGCTTTCTGAAGGGTCCTGAAAATTTTCATGTTAATTTTTCTCACACTGAACACAAGGGGAGGCTTGTCATAGAGGTGGACAATCCCTAGCTGCTCTAAGAAACTTCAGAATCTTGCTATATGGCACAAACTGAGTTTAGTTTGTATTTGTTTTTTGATTATTGTAATCAAAATTTTCAATCAAAAATATTTTTAAAAAACATGCCGAGGGCACTCAGATCCTTTTGGAGGAGATGCTCCATAATGTAAAAATATTCTGAACAATAACAGAAATTGGATGTGCACAAAACTTGCAGAGTTATCAGACAAAACCAACTTTATATTTATTTTCTTCTGAACAGGTTACAGTCTCAATGGAAGACATTTGCAATGGAGCATGTTCACAACTTAAAATGGTCTTGGGACCAGGTAATTTCAGTGACTGGGAACCCTTTGTCCTGCTTTAACTGAAGTACCAGTTGTACCCCTTTTTAGGGGAGGAAGATCACATCACATATTGTGCTGCCCCACTTCCCTCACACACATGCACATACAGCAAGAGTTCTACAGGTGTTTATTTAACACACACAACCCAAACAGGTACTCAGAAAGCATCCTTTGTTGTGCAGGTTCAGATTCTGAACTCAGCACGCAAGAGTCCCTGGGTAACTTCGGGCACACACGAAGTCCAGGAAAGCAGTCCACGAGTGAACAGGTCAGGATACACAGCACGAACATACAAGGCACGGAACTGGGCATGTTACTGCAGCAACACTTAAATCCTCAAGGCGGGATTAAGTAGATGATACCAATATAACCCTTCATGAGAGGCAAAATTGCCTCCTCACATGTAGTCTAGCTGACCAGCATTGTGCCTGTCTCCTCTCTGCCCTATGTTTATTTTATTTTCCTGTCAAACATGTACAAGATAACAAGTATAGGTATGAACATAAACACGAACAAAGGAAGTAAATACAGATAAACGGGGACAGTAAGACAGGGACGGTAGGTATGTGTCCTTGAATCAGGTGGAGGTGTGGACTCAGTCTTCACCTGAAGCATCCTGGCCAAGTTGCTGCCACTGTGGCCAGCAGTGCCCTGCTCAGACTCAGCCTGTCACTCGTCCAGTCCACCCAGCTGAAGCTGTACCAATAGAATATAATTTACTGCAATTATATTGCTTTTCAATATGTTTCCAAAACCAGTTTAAAGATGCAGAAATATACAAATTATTCTCTATGTAATCAATTTTTTTCATCAAAATCCCTCTTGGGGACCTCTTTGGCAGAAATCCAAAGACTTTCCTCTAGAAACATCCAACATTTTTCTGAAATCCCACTGAAGAGCAGTTAGGTCTGTTAAATAGTTAAACTTGTATAGTTTCGACAGGACCTATGAAGCACTCTGATCTTATTTCAAAACCTGTTTAATTTTTGCTGTATTAATGTAATTGTTTTTTTAAATAATAATTGCACATTGTTCTGAGGCTTTTATTAGATAGAACATCATTTATAAATATTTTAAAATATATGATTGTTTAAATTTCCTTAACTTTTTATACTAAGCATTACTATATACTATTTTGGTTGCTGATGGCAAATTATTTTCTAAAAATCAACCTGAACAAGAAATTTTAAAAAGACAGTAGAATTTCTGTTAGGAGGCAGATAGAATTAAAACATATCTAATTTTTAATATGTTCTCTTAAATTTGTATTCTAATTAACTAGATGTGTCTGATTTCTTTGTACTTGGCTTAGATGTGTTTATTTTTCAGTCAGTAATTATTCTGCTTCTTATTGCTCAGATGTTAGTCATGGATAGCTTATTTCCTGACAATAACTTTAAAAATTCATATCCAAAAATGCATCAATCTGTGTGTGCATCTGTGTGCATGTTGTGTGTAGGTATGAGAAATGGCTAGGTATGAGAAATATTTAGCACTGTTTTTTCTTAATGGAAATGCTCCTGTCCTTGCTGATTTATATGAGCAGGAGGAGGAGGAAGAGAATGAAAAATGAACAAGTCATGGATTTTTCAGTGCTCTAATGACTTGTACTAATGTATTCCTTCATTTAAATACAGATTTCTATTTAAAATTCAGCGCACAGTAGTATTACGAATTCGAGTTTAATGGATTCCAAATAATTGCCCTTTAAAAATGATGAATAGCTGTTTAAAGACACTGATAAGAATATACTATTCCTCTCCTAACAATGGGCCTTCTGCATTGACTGTGTCATATATGCCTGAAATTAGTTTATTAATTTTTGTATTGATATGCAAAGTGCAGACTGATAGCAAATAAATTCCTCTAATCTTTCCCACCTACCCCAAAAGTCTCTGTGCAGTCATTCGGAGATGGGGGTTGTGAAACAGATAAGAGATAGTTTTTTGTATTGAAGCCATGCCACTGAAATGCAGATGGGTCTCATTTTATAGTTTCTTTGGTTTTCTCAGATTTTTTACGCTTTAAGAAGAATAGGGATCTAAAGATGAATTAATGACCAGGTTTTGCAAACTTCTGCATTCAAGAAGCTTTTTATAGGCAATTCATGGTTCCTCTTTATACAGCATAACAAAACATTTTTTTTGAAGAAAAAAACTTGTTCACCCCCTTTCTAAAACCAGGGACCCAGCACGAATGAAATTAAAAATGCATTATTCATTTATTCAAACGTGATAACAGGCTGACAAAGTTTTCACTTAGCAACAGAAATGGCTCCTTTGTTAATTGTATGGGGGGAATCTTTAAAAACCCACCAAATTCTAATGATTTCAATGGGCCTTAGATGAATTATGCCCCAAATACTGTTCAAAAGGATATATTTTCCAAATGGGCTACAGAGACATGTGTAAAATACTATATTTTTGCTTTGAGGGATTATACAGTCCCAAATTTTCCTTGTTTTGTTAAACATGAGAATCAATAATAGTTTCTCTTAAAGAGTTTTTATGACCTGGAGGAGGGAAAAAGGAGTAAATACCCGTCCCCCATATACACACACTCTTTCTGAAATAGCTTTACCTTTTTCAATATCTTCTATGCCTTGGTTCTAAAAGAAAGACACTTGGCATAAAAATCAGAGGTTAAACCAGCCCACTCAGTTCTGTGGCTTTTGATTCAGAACTCTCCCTCCTCCCCCCTTGTTCTATAGAAGGAGTGAGGAATCATGGCGCTTTCATGACTTGTGGACTTCAACTTCCAGAATTCCTGAGCCAACCATGCTGGCTCAGGAATTATAGGAGTTGGAGTCCACAAGTCATAAAGGGGTCATCATTCTCCACCCCTGCTCTAGAGGAAGAGAGCCAATTTAGTGTAGTAATAAGGTGGGGGGCGGGTCAACCTTGGCCACTTTAAGGTCTATGGACTTCAACTCCTAGAACACTCCAATCCAATGGTTGGGGAAGTTTGGGTGTTGAAGTCTGCAAGTCTTAAAAGTGGTTGGATATCACATCAGATTGGAAACCAGGAGACCAAATTGCAGTCCCATCTTAGGCACAGAGCCATTGGGTGACTTTGGGCTGGTCAGTCTCTTTCAGGAAGGAGCTAGTAGCAAGCTACTTTTTAAATCTGGCCAAGAAAATTTCAGGGAATTGTCCAGGGAGTTGCCAATCAAGGCTGACTGGAAGGCACTGAAGAAAAAAAAAAGGAGGGAGCTGTGGCTACTTTCTCCCCATTTCTATGTGCTTGGTTTTGCTTTCTCCTCATCCTACTGGTACCCAGTTGAGAAGAGTTCTTGTGTTTGTCTCAAGCCCTGGGGCATAGTGCATCCTAGCTTCATTCAGCAGGCCTTTTCACTGCATTTATGTCATCCTGCCAAAGAGATGCTGAGAAGAGGAGAAATTTGAATGACCAGGGCCAGGAAGTGGATGCTGGGAACACCTCCAAATTCCATTAAGCAAACCATATCTATCAACTTGTGATCTCCATGGTCATCTTCTCTGTCTCTTTAAGTGTGTGTGTTCCCAAGCTCTCTTCACCAAAAATGTAAAGGTAATATTGCTCCAATTTTAGCTGCTATTTTAAATAGTGACTTGTATTAAATACTATAGAGGATACAACATGGAGTATATACTACAATGGGTTTAAATGGAACAGGGTGAATCATTTTGATTTAAAATCTATTGGTCTTTCCAGCCAATGGGCTAGATTCAAAATTTGTCAAAGTTGTGCTTGAGATCTGTGGTTCAGGTTCAGTTCCGCTGATTTCAAGGGAACAAATCTATTTCAAAGTCTATCCTAAAACAGTCAAGTCTGCTCCCAACTGCTGATTTTAGAAAGCAAATAGCAGACTGCTCAACAGTGCTAAAGTGTTTGGTGGAGCTTCTATAAGAGGGTCAAACTGGCAGCCTGCAGGCCGGATAAGTCACGTGCAGGCCACGCCCACTCCATCTCTGCAAATGGGAAAAATATTGTGAAACATCACATGACGGCAATGTGATGCAGTGAGTTTGACCCCATGTTCTTTAACAAGAGGCAATCCATGTTCAAAGAACTATGGCAAATAGGCAGCTTTAGTGATTGGTTTGGCAGCTTCTTAGAGACCTTTGTATGGCATGTGTGTAGGTCATAAAGGTGGAGGAGGAGGAGGTGCCCTTTGATAGGAGAATAAGGCAGGCAGGCCATCTCCTTGGGTGTTCTAATGGGTTTATGAATTCATCCCTGCAGGCTAAAGTGTCAGTTATTGTCAGTTATCGGTTATCACAGTGAAGATGCCTTCCTAGAGGTCAGTTGCTCTTCAGTAGGGCTCCTGGACTCTGGTAAAGCTTCCCTTCTTTTATAGCCAACTCTCAAGAGAGGTAAGTGAGGGTGAGAGTTTGGGTTAGGTTTAGGGTGTGGGTGAGAGGGTTGGGGGAAGGATGAGGTTGAAGTTTAGGTTGAAAGGGTGAGGGTGAGGGATAGGTTGAGAGGGAGGGTGAAATTAAGAGTCAGGGTCGGGATCAGGGGAAGGAGGACAGGGTGGATAATAGATATAGGGAATGAGAGGAAGAAAAAGTAAAAAGAGAGGCAGTGAAGGAAAAGGAGGAGGGGAACAAAAAAGTGGAGTAGATGATAGGAGAGGGAAAGGGACAGGACAGGGAAGAAAGGACAAGGGAGGGTGAGAGGGATGAGTAGGGAATTTGGAGGAGACAGGGAGATGGGGTAGGTGGGGAAAGGGAAGGAGAACAACATTTCATTTCTTCCCTTCTCCTCCCCACTCCCTTTGATTCCCCATCCTGATCCCCATTTTATTTTAGTTCTAGAATAGAATTACAATTACAATAGAATTAAAATTACAAAAGAATCTAAATAGACTAGAATTAGTGCAGAATTAGAACAGAGTATCAGAATAGATAGGGTAGGGTAGAGTAGAATGGAATGGAATAGAGTCGAATAGAATAGAATGGAATAGAATAGAATAGAATAGAATAGAATAGAATAGAATAGAATAGAATAGAATAGAATAGAATAGAATAGAATAGAATAGAATAGAATAGAATATATGATTACTATTTGATTGCATGTAGGCCTGAATTGGAAACTTGAATTTGAAAGTTCAAGATTTAATTTTATGTCTTGGCTTGATATACATTGGAACAAAACAATTTTTATTTTATTTATTTTATTTGGTTTGTCAATTGCTTACAAGATAATAGGTATAAATAAAAACATAGTTATGAATACATGGATACATATAAGAAAAATAAAAGAAACAATAGAACAGGGACGGTAGGCACATTGGTGCGCTTATGCACGCCCCCTACAGATCTCTTAGGAAAGGGGTGAGGTCAACAGTGGACAGTCTGAGGTTAAAGTTTTTCAGGTTTGGGGAGGAAACCACAGAGTCAGTTAGAGTATTCCAGACATTGACCACTCTGTTGCTGAAGTCGTATTTCCTGCAATCATGTTTGGTGTGGTTAACCTTGAGTTTGTATTTATTGTTTGCTCTTGTATTGTTATGGTTGAAGCTGAAGTATTCATTTGCAGGTAGGACATTGCAATGTATGATTTTATATACTATACTTAGATCGGACCAAAGGCGGCATAGTTCTAGGTTTTCTAGGTGTAGAATTTTGAGTCTGGTGGCATAAGGTATTCTGCAACGAATAGAGGAGTGGAGAACTCTTCTTGTGAAATATTTCTGGACTTTCTCAACTGTGTTAATATCAGATACCTAATGTGGGTTCCAGACTGATGAGCTGTATTCGAGTATTGGTCTAGCAAATGTTTTGTATGCTCTAGTTAGTAGTGTAATATTATCAGAGAAAAAGCTATGTAAGATTAGGTTAACAACCCTTAATGCCTTTTTGGCTATGTAGTTACAGTGGGCTCTAGCACTTAGATCATTAGAGATTAGTACTCCAAGATCTTTGACAGAGTTTGGATCATCAACAAGGTCTTGACTATTCAACCTGTATTTTATTTTCTGGGTTTATTTGCCAATATGTAAGACAGAGCATTTATTTGTTGAGATTTGAAGTTGCCATTTGTTTGACTGTTCTGATACATAGTCGAGGTCTTTTTGAAGGGTAGCAGTATTGTCTGTGGTGTTGAATAGCTTTACGTTGTCAGCGAAGAGAATGCAGTTGCTCTTAATATGATCACAGAGATCATTTATGTAGAGTATGAAGAGAGTTGGTCCTAGAACACTGCCTTGGGGGACACCACTGATGACAGGTACAGAATTTGATAGGACACTCCCAATTTTGACCATTTGTTGTCTGTTTGACAAGAATGCTTCTATCCAGTTATGCAGGTGTCCAGAGATACCATAAGATTTTAGTTTTAGTATATAAACTAATATGTTTGTGTGTTGTGTGTTTATGTTTTTGGGAGAATTAATAAAACCTTGCAGAAATATAGAATGAGAATAATGGTAACCAAGTCAGAAAGAAATAGATGAAATAATAATAGTGAAATTGAATAAGAGTAAAGAGAAGTAAAGAGAAACTGGATAAGAGGTATTTGTATGCTCATATGGAAATGGTTTAAAATAGAATTATATTGTATAAAATAAGGTTTTATTTGACTTGTAAAATTTATAATGGAAAAAGGTTCAAGTATGTAATGGTTAATGATGATTTGTTTGTCTTTAAAATTAATAAAATTTGTTTAAAAAAAAAAAAAGATTTTAGTTTTAGTAGTAGTTTGTCGTGTACCACTGAATCAAAGGCTTTATAGAAGTCTATGTAGATTATGTCTATTGCTTTGCCCTGATCGAATTGTGGAGTCCATATGTTTTTGCAGTGTAAGAGTTGCAGATTACAGGATAGTTTTTTTTTTCTGAAACCAAATTGTTTATTAGAGAGTAGGTTGTTTGTCTCTAGTTGGAGGATAATGGATTGGTTAATAATTGATTCCATGACTTTACAGGTGACGCAACATAAAGAGATTGGTCTGTAATTTTCAACTAGGCTGGGGTCTCCCTTTTTGAAGATGGGGATGACCGTGGCTTGTGACCATAGTTTTGGCAAGGAGCTGGTCTTGAAAGATTTTTCAAAGATTATGCTTAGAGGTTTGGCTATGGCAGTGGATAGCTTTTTTAAGAAGTAGGCACATATTCCGTCTGGTCCAATAGATAGAGATGGTTTTAGATTGCGTAGTGCTTTTTCAACATTGTCTTCTGTAAAATTGATAAGGATTAGATCATTGTAGTTGTCTGTGGTTGGACTAGGAAATACTGGGCTTGATCCATTGCTGTTTACAAATACTGAGCCAAAGTATGTGTTAAAAAGGTTGGCTTTAATGGTGTCATCATTGCAGTTTTTTCCATTAGGTCCTTTCAGGGGTGGGATGGACCTTGAGTCTTTTAGTTTGTTGTTTACAATATTGTAGAAAGCACAGGTGGAATTGGTGCGTAGAAGGTTTTCCTCTTTTTTAATGTGATAATTGGTGCATTCAGTCTTTGGCATAAATTTTTGTATTGGCTTTTGAAGTTGGCAACGTGATCAGATTTGTTTTTCCACCAAAGATGACAGTTAGATGCCAGTTTAAGAGCTCTGGCTTTTTTAGGGGAAGAACTGTGAGCTGCTGGCATAAGACTACAAATTATGTACTTCTAACTGCTTGAACGGTGTACTTACATGAAGAACTCTATGACTGATGGTATACTTTAAATTTCTCTTTTATCTTTGTGATATGGCTGCGCAAATGCAGATGCACAGCACAATTGAAATAGGATACACCCATTTAAATAAAGAAGAAGAAGAAGCAGTGTTTAGTAGCAATTCCTTTTTTTAAAAAAAATTACTCCAACAAACTAGCCCTCGTGGGTGTATCTGGTCAGCCACTATCAGCCTATTGAATCAAAGCTACAATCTTCTTTTTAATTACTTAATTTATCTTTATTTATGGCTATAGTGATAGCGTTCAAATGACACTAGATCATTTAAAAACCTCTTAGCCAGATCCTACTGGGACTGCCATATAATTGAAAACATTTAGCAGAATATTTTAGGGAACGATGCCAAGGAATGAACAAGAGACTTACATTTCAGTTTAAACTACCAGACAAAAATCATTTCAAACAGTCAAGGCTGTAGCTGGGAGAAAATGCAAGCTTTGTAATTTACATAGACTTTATTTTTTATAACCTAAAATTATTTTCTCTCTTTGTTGCACTTGACATCTTACTAACATCACTTCTGAACTGTCTGACATTCCCTTTAATCAACTAGCGAGGCGTAACAGGCACAGCTCTGATATAAAAGCATTACATCATTAGCTAAAAGTGCTGAAGGAATCAAGACCTGTATATCAGGTTGTGGAAGCAGTAACCTCCATGAGGATAACTAAGGGTCATGCCACATGCAGTAAATTTTCTTAGCAAAAGAAGAAATAATTCCCACTTTTTCCTATTAGGGAAAGCCACATATCAATTGGCTACAGTGAATCCTCTGGTGTGTAAGCAATGGGAGAGTATGGATTGAATCATTTGTTTTTATCTTCTTATCTATGTATCAATCAGTCTGTCTGTCTATCTCCAATCAACATTTACAAATCTATATATGCAATCTGTGTATGTGTGTGTGTGTGTCTGTATGTGTATACACACACATACAGACACACACACACACATATTGCATATATAGATGCATGTGTACATATATATAAAGGTAAAGGTTCACCTCGCACATATGTGCTAATCGTTTCCGGCTCTAGGGGGCGGTGCTCATCTCCATTACAAAGCCGAAGAGCCAGCGCTGTCCGAAGATGTCTCCATGGTCATGACTAAATGCTGAAGAGGCACGGAACGCTGTTACTTTCCCACCAAAGTGATCCCTATTTTTCTACTTGCATTTTACATGCTTTCAAACTGCTAGGTTGGCAGAAGCTGGGACAAGTAACGGGAGCTCACTCTATTATGCTAGGGATTTGAACCGCCAAACTGCCGACCTTTCTGATCGACAAGCTCAGTGTCTTAGCCACTGAGCCATTGCATCCACTGTGTGCGTATATATACACATACACACATACAGATTGCATATATAGATTTGTAAATGTTGATTGGAGATAGATATACATATTGCAGTGCAGGTTTAATTTTATAAAATTAGGCAATGTATCCTAATAGACCAAATCATAAACACTGTAGTGATATTTGCTTTTGTTTAGTTTCAGGTTTCTTCCTCAAAAACTCCCACCCGTCTATCGCAAAGTGCTTCAACAATTGCTGTATAAACAACCTTATCGTATTTAGGCCTGACAACACTTGAATAGAATTTACCAACTCAGGTGCACTTGAGAATCCAGATGGAACTTTATAATAATCATAGTGCAATACAAAAGTTGTCAATTGGCAAAATTATGGTGCCAATTCTACTTTGATAGCATCTAATTGAGGAAAAATCCAAGCACTTCATATAGCATAACATTTATTGTCGGTATGGGATGATGTTTTCACACCACAGCCTTTTTTGTTGTCATCACATCAGCACAAAGGTAGATTTCATTCCCCACTCTCTCCTTCCCTCCTTCCTTCTCCCTCCCTCCCTCCCTCTCTCTCTGCAGTATCAACATATTTGACACACAGTTTGTACCTGCATATGTTTATTCTAATACTATTCTAGCAGATTGTCTCTCAGTCACCATTTATAGCTCCCATATGGCACATAATTCAGGTTTTGTGCAAGAGATACATCAGACTCATTGACTGTAACTCTGTGAGGATATTCAATAATTTGCACATCCCCTTCAAACCTCTTCAAATTACTTTTCCAGCTGACAATGAGAATCTACCATGGCACTTGCAACATAGTTCAGATTTTTCTTTCTGAAAAATATGAAGGCCATGATAGCTCCAAGTTTTCTTTTATAACATGTACAAAATAATTACATTAAAATTATGCAGTAAAGTAGCCCAAACACATGAGCAGGACTGTCCATAACCATTTAACACACATACACACACACACACACACAAACACACACACACACACATATACACACACGCGCGCGCGTGCATATACACACAACCATTTTCAGAAGTGGTTTTCCATTGCCTTTTTCCTATGGCTGAGAATGTGCTAAAGTCACCCAGTTGGCAAATTTGTATGTATACATATAGAAGAACTTAATTCCTTGCTTGCAAATTCTGTACAGGAAAGTTTACTATAAATGAAATTCCATGCTCTCCCAATCACAAAACACCATTCACTAGTTTCTTCCCAATAGGACTCGTGATTTATTTCTCTCCAGAATCTACAAAAATTCTCTCTTCATCATTTCTATTGTTCTAACACACCACACAAACTTACTCCTTGTGGTTTTTTTAGCTCATGATGCAAGATAATTTTTCATAAAAAATATGAAATAAACATCCATAATAATTCTGCATTAGAAATATGTGCATGCAGTGCAATATGTTGCTTTGTGGATGGTACTGGATTCACAAAAGATTCTGAGTGTAACTGGCTTAAATCTAGGAATACAATGTCTTTTGACTGCATTTTACTGGCCTTTTTGCCATCACCACACCAGAGGTGGTATTCAGCAGGTTCTGACCTGTTCTGGAGAACCGGTAGCAGAAATTTTGAGTAGTTTGGAGAACCGGCAAATCCCACCTCTGACTGGAGATTTTACAGTATCCTTCCCCTGCCACACCCACCAAGCCACGCCCACAAAACCTGTAGTAAAAAAAATGAATCCCACCCCTGCACCACACAATGCATTTTCATACCAGCTGCTTTTGAATGGTATCTGCTTAAGGGTGTATGCATAACACAGCTAATTTCTTAAGTCCTTTAACATATGCAGCTCTTCTGTTCTTCGACCAGCTGTAAATTATTTCATCACAACATTGTTTGAAGCAAAATACTTATGCATTTTTCTCCTGATAAAGCTTGGGGGGAAAAATACTAGAGTTCCCAAACAGAGCTGCAGTATAACCGTTCCGGTAGCATCTCCATTGTTCATCTTAATAGCGATTTCATAGAATGTGATTTTGGGAATAGTAGAGAAGCAAGTACAAGCTCCACTGATGCTTACGATGAAGCTAGATTAAAGTTGAAAAGACATCCAGCTGCCGATGTGCCCAAAGGCAAAAAGTAAGTTTAATACTGGAAAGATATGTGTACTATTGGTACAGGGAATGTCAGAACCGTGAACCAAGGCAAACATGATGTTGTCAGAGCAGAGATGTCAAGAATGAGCATTGACATTCTGTAAACCACTGACTTGAAATGGACTGGAATGATCACTTCATATCGGAGAAGCATCAGGTCGTCTGCTGCGGACAAGAAAATCACAGAAGAAGTAGAGTAGCCATCACTATTAACAAGCGTGTCAAAGTCAAGTATTCAGACACAGTCCCAAAATGATATCGCTGTCTCAACTCCAGTCTAAAAGCAAAGCAACCAATAGCATTAATTGTTGTAATATTTTTGGAATTGTAAGCAGCCCAGAGTTATTGATTGAGATGGACAGCTACAGAAATTGAATAAATAGTATGGTTCTTCAGGTTTATGCTCCAACCACAAATGCAGAGGAAGCAAAAGTTAAACAACTGTATGGTAACACACCACACACACAAAAACTACATCATTCTAATAAGCTACAGATATTCTCTTCTATAGTTAGATCTTGCCGAAACTGAAAAGAGAGTTGAAATAGCTGGACATATCCATCAGTTCTTGAAAAATCCCAATGAGAACAAGTTTCTTTTATTATTTCAATGTGGAGGTCTCCCAACTCCATAATGAATCCAGATAGCTTACGGATAAAAATTAAAAGATAACAAAATACATCCAGAGGAAATAGAAGCTAGCTAACTGGAACCAAGATTGATTAAATAGTAGTAGATAATCAGTTGCTTCAGGTTTTTAAAAAGAGACTGGATGGTCACTTGTCTGAAATGGTACAAGGTCTCCTACTTGCGTAGAGGATTGGACTAGAAGACCTCCAAGTTCCCTTCCAGCTCTATTCTGATTGATTAAATATTCCTATATCCAGATTAGTAGAGAGAGAGAGATAAATGAAGACCTATACTCAAAGGATGAATTCGTTCCTTGTCAAATAAAGGAATTAGCATAGCAATTTTGTAATTTAATTATTTTGTTTTCATTCTTTGCAGCCTGTATTTACACTCACTTGCCCCCAGCTCCCAAGCATGAAATAAACCATGATTGCATTGTACTACCAGCATTAAAGGCAAGGTCAGTCATTTAATACTGGAAACATGGAATCCTTCACATTATCTTGCCCACAAAGTATGGGACTCTAGGGACTGCAACATGCCCAGACAACTCCATCCCTACTTAGATTTCCTTTGTTGGACTAAGGATGAATCCTTTGACTATTCAAGACTTGATTGTGTCCAACATATCAATGAATACTTTGATACTCCACCAATTATCAGTACCTGACCGTATGTGTTACCTGCTGATGTTCTGGAGCCCTCACAATGACTCTTTGGAGCAGACTGCAGGACAGATGTCCCTCTACCCTTGAGGATGAATGCCTGTATGGCTTCGGATCAATGCCTAAGTTTTTTTCACCGTGCAGCCTCTTAGTGTAGCTGAACACCAGATATTGAATTACCCTTCGCTGCAACAGCTGCTTTCTGTGGTTGCTTTCAGAAGAAGCACTGTATATTTATTCCATTATTCAAGGTAGCAAAAAAATACAGCAGGTAGGTAATCAGCTTAATTATTCTACCATGCAATTTTATGTATAAGCAGGAAAGGGAGGGTGCAAGAGCTATCTGAGCTGAAGCTATTTGCCAACAGGCATTGGTTTGCTCGGTCAAGTGCCAGGTAGTTTTTATAAGATTAGCAAAGTTATTAGAAGAGAAGTAGTTATGGGGAGAGTGGTGAAAGGTGAATTATTTTTCTGTCTAAACAAAATCTACACTTAATTCTCCCAATCCTTCCTTCCTTCCTTCCTTCCTTCCTTCCTTCCTTCCTTCCTTCCTTCCTTCCTTCCTTCCTTCCTTCCTTCCTTCCTTCCGCTCTCCCTCCCTCCCTTCTTCCTTCCTTTTTTTAATCTCATAATCATATTGTCCTTCTATTCATGTTGCCATAGATTGTATGCCAGGTGCCATTTGAATTTTAATCTCATCTACTGATTTTCCCCAATCCCAGTTTTATGCCATCTACAGATTTTTACAGGCATAATAGACAATTTTTCATTTGATCTACCACAGTGAACCTATATTGGACCCTTCAGTGACTCTGCTTGATGCCAGTATATAAAATTTTCCTTTCTAAAACAGTTGTGCATCACATAAAACAATCATTTTTTTCTGATCAAAATCAATAGGATATTTATGAAAACTGAATCTAATTTTTGTTGCATCTTCCCAGGTTTATGATTCTATGACTAAAAGTTGTCACTGGCATCAGCTGTTCCATGTATTTATAATATTTGTATATATTGTACACTAATTAAGTAACTAAATATAACAATATAGGCATGCCTTCTCAAAGGAGAGAACATTTCTACAACCTTAAAAGGAGCAGTAGAGCTGGGTTTTTTTTAAAAAAGAAACAACCCTGATATGTCTTATGAATTAAATGATTTTTTGCTTTACAAATGTACCTGATAAAGTCTTCAATTGTGAACCCTGCTTTTGAAACGCTGTGTGCTATTTGCTGCTTCATTTATGCAAATCTTATACTAGCCTCTTACTCTTATCAGAATAATGGACTGAGAATGTCAATTCATATTAGAGCCATGGTGGTGTAGTGGTTAGAATGCAGTGTTGCAGGCTAACTCATTGCTCACTGCCAGGAGTTCGATCCTGACCAGCTCAAGGTTGACTCAGCCTTCCATCCTTACAAGGTTGGTAAAATGAGGACTCAGATTGTTGGGGGCAATATGGTGACTCTATAAACCACTTAGAGAGGGCTGTAAAGCAGTGATCCCCAACCTTTTTTATGCTGCGGCCCGGTACCGGCATCAGCTGGGTGCCGCGCCCGGTACCAGCATCAGCTGGCGCCGCCATCTTTATGAAAAGTGCCGGTGATCTCACCGAAGCACTTTTCATCAAGATGGGGCGCCGCGCTCGTGAGCTTTTCCGGTAGAAATGGCTTTCTACCGGAAAGCTCACCGAGCATCTTTGATGACGGTGAGCTTTCTACCGGAAAAGCTCACCGGAAGCACTTTTCATCAAAAAAGATGGCGGCGCCCAGCAAACCAGCGGCCCGGTAGGACTTGTTCCATGGACGGTACGGTCCGCGGACCGGTGGTTGGGGACCCCTGCTGTAAAGCACTGTGAAGTGGTATATCAAGTCTAAGTGCTGTTGCTATTATAGGCAATGATTACAGCAAGAGCTTTTGTGATCAGATATGGGCAGATGTGGAAGCAATGGTACTCAGAAGATTGTGGTGGTACTGGTGGTAAAGATAAGGTCAAAGCAGGCTACAAGCATGACTTTGGAGTGAGAGAGCTGCTTAAACTTTGTTTACACACAATATACCACCTTGGACACCACCCATCTGGTCAGGATGTGAACCAGAAAACAGTCTCTTCATTATTTCTATATTAAGCCTATGGAAACCATCAGACTTCTGACTCATTCATGGCTAACCTTACTGTCAGTTACTGTCAGTTGATTGGCTAATAGAACAGTCTTTCACAGATTATTTGCAATATTGTATTTATAAAAATGAGGCACTCACTCTTGTTACCCTAGGGTATAGAGATTGAACCTGTGTCAATAAAATGTTCCATTTCCAGCAACACGTAGGTATGCTTCCATTATTTTACTGTGTATTTTTCCTTTTTGTCATTATTATTAGTAGCGGAAGCAAGATTAAGATTAGCAATCACACTGAGTCATAGCAGTGCTTATTCCTTAAGAAAAATCTGAGGACAGTTTTTTTTTTCTTGACTGTAATTAATTGAAAGTATTTTATCACTTTTGGCAAGCTTTTGTCCAACAATTTGTGTTGTTTTTGAAATGTAAATCTTAAATGTAAATGTAAATCTTACATGAACACACTAATTGGGGAGAGAGTGTTTACTACTCATGAAAGTCTGGTAAATTGGGAGGCGTGTCATTGTAGTGGTTTCCATCACTTATGCAATAACATTTACATCATTTGTATCGTTATGCAAATGATTCAAATTGAAATGCATCTTCTTGGGTGGGAGACTAGGAATGACTGCCCACAGCATCTCAAAGGTGCCTGATTGGGGGAACAGTGTGTTCTTCATTGAGACTGCCAGGCTTCACAAGAAGAGTGGAGAGAATGGCTATATCAATAAAAGTGTATTCTGTAGCAAGGTCAAGATATCTATTGATATATTCTCTTTATTTTGCATGCTGGTCAAACTTAACTTAGAATATTGCACTGAATTCAGGGCACTGCATTTTATGAGGGACACTAAGAAATGAGCATGTGTGGCAAAGCAATTAAGATGATGCAAAACCAGAAAGAAAAAACTTACAAGAGATGATTGGAGGTACTGCAATCTCATATCTTCAGTTCAAAGAACAGAAGATTCTGGGATGCTCTGGTATTGTTTTCAGATATGTGAAGGCTTTCTTGTAGAAGAGAAGTTGGAATTGTTCAGAACTGTTCCTAAAGAAAGGACATTAAACAATGAGTTTAACTTTTACAGGAATCGAGTTGGGTTAGATATCAGAGAAAAAAATCCCAAGTGTAAGATCTATACAATGATAGAAGAGACTGGACTTAGGAAGTTGTGAAGTCTCTTTTGCTGTAGGTGTTTAAACAGAGGCTAGAAGTTTGTCTTTCAGGGATGATGTACGGGAGTTGGACCTTCAGGAAGTTGGAATACATCCCCTCCAAGAAATCTTCTCATAATTACGTTCAATTAATCTATGACACAGAAAAGAATTTCTGCATAATGCCTCATGTAGTCCATAGGTTATTCTCCTTTCCTGGAGAACATCAGAAGTTTCAACTGGGTTTGTAAACCTAAAACATACATCACAGGATTGTTTAAACAATCCATATTGTAGAGAAATAATGAAGAATTTCAGCTGTTTCAACTGAAAATAAGGATGCAGCATTATTTAGGTCAACAGTTTCCATAATTCTAAGTGAATTGTCCAAAATATAGAAGAATTCATTTTGAATTGTCAAATGTTTTAACTAGCTAATAATTTATATTATACCTTTATTTAATATAGTATCTCTGCATGATATATCTGAACTCCTTTCTGTATCCTTCCCACTGAGGGTAAAACATTGATTTAACAGGTAAAGTATGGACAATTGCTGGACATGATTGTTACAACCAGAACTATAGAAATTTGATATTACTCTGTAGGCACCTTGTTTACATAAATGAATAAATCTGATTAATTGCCTTACTCAAACAGTTATTCCAATATATGTAAATGTTTATGGAAATTATTATTCCAATGACATGCTTATTGTCAGTAATTGGCATCTTATGTCACCTTCCTTGATCGTTAAACGAAGACTGTAGTAGAAGATTTTGATAGGTGAGCCCAAACTGATTTCTGGAAAGGCAGATCAGCACACGATCACTACCTAATAATGTCAGAAAATAAACGACAACTTCCAGCAAATGAGCAAAAATTAGTTATAGATTTCAAAAGGTTTCAGCTCATAGTCAAGAGATAATGAATGTAATTTTTCATTACTGAGAAAAGGGTGATTTAATTTCCTGTTTCTGCAAAAACATCACAGTAAAACTGGTTACAGTCAAAAACTCTACTACCTAAAGGGATTTGTGATCATTAATATGACAATTGTTTGCATATAATTAGTTTATTTCCTATCACCTTCTCATACTGACTGATTCTAGAATTCCTTCTGCATTGAATAGAGAAAGCATATTTTTTTTCCTGGAAAAGTACCTTTGGGACCACCATGACCTGAATGATTGAGAATCTCCATAGACATTTGCTAAATGTATGTTTGCTCTTGAATCAAATTAGACAGATGCTAAAACCCTAGTGAGGTACTATGGGTTTTTAAAATCTATTCATATGCATATTTATGGCATAAAATAACTTCCAAGTTTTGTATTACGATCAATATCATATGCATACCTTTCTTATTACATTATTCTAGTTAATGTCATAGAGTGCTGCTGCATTTTCTTATCGTTTAGACTTGGTCAGTCATTGTAAATAAATTTTCATTGATTGACTGACAGATCAAAAGATATATAACAAGATGTCAGCCAATATAAGTGCATTCACTAAGCAGATATCCTTAATGGCTGCAGACAGTAATTGACCTACATGTTTATTTAGCAGCAACTGATCAATGTACTGATTCAGCCAATAAATAAGATTGATAACTAGTAGGCTTTAAGCCACCAAGATTTTTCTCAAAGATTATATTGAATTCTAGACGGAGGCAGTTTATATGCTGCATTTCAATGAAGCAACATTAACATAAATAGTAATCTTTGTCATTCTTTTTAACAAGATAAATAGGACATTTCAGATAGCAGATGGCTGTTCCTGTACTATACACTGAATTAAATCTGGATGATCTTCTGATTTCCATAAGCACTCCTCCCTTATTATAAACATGACTTAGCAACTAACTTGTCTGCAGGAAGTCTTCCTGGAGGAAGTTTAGAAGCCAAATGAGTGGACGCTGCATGTTTATCCATAGACAAATATTTTCCTATAGCATGGTCACAGTGAAGATTGGCCTTAATTCAAGCAAGGTTACCTGGACAAATCTTACATTTTTGGAAAGTAGGCAAGAAGCAGGTTTAGCATAGTCCAGAACTGACATGCCTGATTGCAGAGATATCACATTTCATTGATATTAATTCTTAGCCAGGTAGCAGAAGGAATTCCTGTGGTTTTATATAGATGGAATAAAAATATAGGCCGTAGTGTTCCTCAGTATCTGGCTTTCATTAGTGGTTCTTTTGGTATTTTTATCTGCTACATAGCATAGTGCAGGTGGCAAATTTGAAAATCTTGTTCTTTTTAAGGTGGAAAAGTTTTTAGAAGCCTTAGGAGTTTTTGTTGTTGTTGTTGTTGTTGTTTTAAACCCATATGGGAATAATTTGCTTTGCAACAAGGTAGCCATGAAATGTATTCTCAATTCACCATCCAACTTCTCAATCTCTTGTTTTCAGAGGCACATTGAAGGGATGAAGGATAAAACTGAGGCTTAGAAAAGAAAAGTAGTAATAGATTATGGCTTCCTTTTCAAAGCATGTTACATTTCTATCGTTCAGCTGCCACAGTTCCAAGGTTTAAGAGATCTGGTCAACTGATATTTAATGCTTTCCACAGACAGATGTACCTTGTAGTGGCAAAGAGTAATTCATCAAGCTGTTTAAGTCTAAGATGGTCACGGTTACTGGTTGAGCTCATCAATCCTATTAAACTGCCACAATTATTATAATTCTTTAATGTAGGAAAGGCTTTGTGTTGTCCGAAAGACTAGCTAGAGTTATTCTGTTTTTTATGGTTGAAAACTGATTTATGCTTGTAATACCTTGTTGGTTTGATTTTGGAGTGGGGACTTTCCTGCCATTGAATGTGCCGGAACAGCTCTTCATAGTGGCAAAAGCAGGGAAGAGGCCTTTTATACTACCAAAAAACCCTTGAGCCATTCTTCTTCTCTGATGTAGGCAGGCTTCTATGTTACCGTCTCCTGAAGACAAAATTTCCCCCCTAGGCCTTTAATATATGATATCGTGTTATGGGTATGAAAATTATTCTGAAGCAAAATGCGGGTAATACAATGGTTTCTCCATGTACCCGATTTGTGTCTGCTATTGGAAAGGTCCATCAGTCCATTGAAGCATCGGGAAAGTTCCAGGCTCAGCTCCTTGCATCTTCAGCTTAAAAAAATGGAACAGTCGCACTTGATAGAAATCTTCATCTCAGAATATGCACAGTGCTTGCCAACCAGTGCATAATATCGGTTTTGTTCAGTGGTGAGATTCAATTTTTTTTACTACCAGTTCTGTGGGTGTGGCTTTGTGGGCGTGGCAGGGGAAGGATACTGTAAAATGTCCAGCCCGAGGTGGTATTTGCTGGTTCTCTGAACTACTCAAAATTTCCGCTACTGGTTCTCCAGAACTGGTCAGAATTTTGTTGCTGTATTCTTCAAGCTATTTTCTCGGTGTTCCCATGATTCTTAAAACCAGCCTAGTGGCAATAGTAATCTGAATCACATTGTATTTCTGCCATACGCTGTCAAAGCATATAGTTGTGACATCACACTGACAGTGAGTTACAGATGCATATACCCATATATGGAATATCAGAACAAATAAAATAGGCACAGGACTAAGGCATGGAGACTGTTTTTTTTTTTTTTTTTTTTAAAAAAAGACACTTTATATAACAACTAAGAATTAAACAAATTCCAATATATAAAATTAATTTTATTTTAAAGTCATCTCTTTATTTAAAAATTAAATAAAGTCACAATTTACCAGGCCACTTACTTAACAACAAAAACGTTGACCCAAAGATGAAGGAAATAAAAGAGGAAGTCTACTTTTTCAGACTTTTAGGTTATAGTGCAGTAAACTGTAGAGCTGTAGTTACATTTCACTAGATTTGTGACATTTTTTGGAGTGTGACCTCATCTAATGTGGCCTAAGCTAAGGAGGCCTCAATTTTTAGTAAGTAAGTCTTTAACTGTATTGTAAAATAGAGTTTGAAAAGTCTGGTCCTACATCTAAATATTTCACTCAGAGTCATTGATCTTCTTTAAAATTGTGTGATCATATTAACACCACTGCAAATGAGAAACATGGGTGATCACTGCAACTTAAATCAATTTACATGGAGACTAGTTGGATCCAGTTATTAATATCAGATATACCAAACTGGCTCTCTGTTTTAGCACTGATTACTGATTCAAAGTAAAGTAGGAGAGCCAGAGGTGGTATTCGGCAGGTTCTGACCAGTTCTGGAGAACTGGTAGCGGAAATTTTGAGTAGTTTGGAGAACTGACAAATACCACCTCTGACTGGAGATTTTACAGGATCCTTCCCCTGCCACGCCCACCAAGCCACGCCCATAGAACTGGTAGTTAAAAAAAAAAGGATTCTGAGGAGAGCAGAATCTAGCCTTCAGATGAGATTCTTTGTGCCACTCACAAAGTAACCTGAGAAAAAGACTGAGGTTTTTCAGCATGGGTCGCCATGTGGACAATAGAAGAAACCTACCACTTTTTCTTTTAGCAAATTTAAAAAGTTAATAGGTCTATTTATTAGACTTACAGTAGTACGGAGTATAAAAGTATAAATGTGCTTCAGAAAGTCATACATTCAGTTGTTATTCATTGAAGAATAACATTGGGATTTGTTTAGTTACTCATCACTCATCACATTTAAGAACTCATTCCGACACACTGCTTTTTACATGAGCAAAGATTAGAGTTGAGGATAAGTCAGTAAATACTGAGATTCTCAGGCCAACTACCAAACTGTTTTATCTGGTTACAGCAGAGGACCATCAGTCAATGCTCAGCTCCTTTTCTGATTAATATCAATAGATAATGACCAAGGGACAGGAAGACTTAGCTCATAAAATATAAGTGCATATCAATCACCATACGTAATTCTGTACTCAAGTAAAATCAGCTTGAGACATTGCACATTGTGTGTGTGTGTGTGTATGTGCACATGTATAAGCTATCTGTTTGGATTTGCAGCCAGAAAAGCAGATCTGGATAAGATGATAAATTATGGTTATAATTTACTCCTGGTTCATAAGAATGAGTTTGTATATTCATTCCATTTACTCAGTCATATATACTGCTACTATCTATAAATCAGGGAAAACAAAGTCGGGTTTTAGAATTCTTCTAAGATCTTTTAACAAATTCTCTTAGGAAAGAGCGCTCCTTTTTTTTTGCTAGCACCATTCTTAACTGAGAGCCAGGAAACCTCTTTAATCTTAGTCCCTTACCCAAGGCAGCCAAAACAACTATCTAGCTCTAGGATTTGTATACAGCAATGTTTCTCAACCTTTGCAACTTAAGATATGTGGACTTCAACTGCCAGAATTCCCCATCCAGTATTCTTTTTTTGTCTTTACATAAGTTCATTCTATATATACCAGGTGTGATGACCCAGAGCATAACACAAACACAACAAAATCCAAAACGTAAATAAATGTCCTTTGATGCCTCCAGCTTGGCCCCACTGTTCAATAATTCTCAGTTGGAGATAAAACTTATTCAAAAATAGTCTTCAAAAGAAAGCAATACAGTCCAAACTTAATGAGCAGATAGAGGTAAAATAAAAAAACCAAAACAAACTATAATGAAAGAATTTCCACAACAGACCAGGATAAGTAATTACCAATGTCAAGGAGATAACAAGGCACAGACTGTTGGAAGGACGCCAACCAAGATAACTTCAGCCCAAAATAAAACACGCTTTGCTTCTAGTAACGCTGTGTTTTAACCATCTCTCTTATATACTATTCTCCCCAGCTGCAACCAATGAGGGGGACCATGGCCGCTTCCTCTCTTGTAAGCCAAGTTGTTTCCTTCTCCGTTCCTCCCTGCATGTCCTAGGATGAAGAGGGGATGGGTCTGGTTCTTCCTCTGACTGCCCAGCCAGCCTCTGCCCTTCCCCAGCTTCCTCCACAACATCCGGAGCCACACCTCCACTCCCTCAGAATCCAATTCTAACAAGGGCATGACACCAGGCATGTCAAACTCAAGGCATGTAGGCCAGATCTGGCCTGCGGGGTTGATTAAATGTGGCCCACAGGGCCACCCTGGAAACAGTGAAGTACCAGCCTACAGTGCCTCTGCCAACAAAAACTGAGTTCGTGAAGAAAATAATGGAGCTCTGTTTTTGCTGGCAGAGGGCTGCAGGAGGCCATTGCAGCTGAAAACAGAGCCCAGAATGGACGCCCATGGCCCTCACAAGCTCCGTTTTTGCTGGCAGATTGCTAGCAAAACAAATTACTAGCAAAAGTGGCATTTGATCAGACAAACGACGTTGAGCTGGCCACGCCCACCCTGGCCATGACCACCCCGGTCCCCCGAGGTCAAACACAACCCTGATGTGGCCCTCAATGAAATCAAGTTTGACACCCCTGATATATATGGTATGTATGCATGTATGTATGTATGTATGTATGTATGTATGTATGTATGTATTTAAAATTTACATGCTGTTCAAGTGGCCAATACAGTGTTTTTCAATCTTGGCAGCTTGAGTATGTGTGGACTTCAACTCCCTGATTTCTTCAATCAAAACAGAACAGATATGAAGCCCAGACACCTTCAGTCTGCCAAGATTGAGAAACTCTTCACTAATAGAACCATAGACTAAGTGATTTCAAAAGTGGTTAAGATTGTGTACTACAACACAACCCAGAGGTTTACAGGCATGGAATCTAGGATATTTTGCGTTCAAAATATCCCGGTATTTCACACTGAAAAGTTTCTGTAACCTTTGCTTCAAAGAATGGAAAGCTAGAGTAGTGTACAAGAATACATGTACTTTCAAGGAAGATAGCTTTTGTCATGCCCCTGGTGGAGATTGACTCTGAGGGAGAGGAGGAACAGGCGACAGGGAGTGGAAGTGTGGCTCCGGAGGTTGTGGAAAAGGCTGGGGAAGGGCAGAGGCAGGCTGGGCAGTCAGAGGAGGACCTAGGGCACACATGGAGGAGAGGATAAGGGAGAGACATGGTCTACCGGAGAGGAGAGGGCCGTGATCCTCCTCATGGGCTGCAGCTGTCACAACTGGATAAGAGGACGGACATGAGTATGGGTGAGTGCTGGAAACAAAGCGTGGAAATATCTCTAGTTTATTTTCCTCTCTGAGTTTGGCATCCTTCCCAGTGTGTGTTCGGATATCTGTGGACATTTTCAAGTCCTTATCTTGACTGGTTTGTGTTGTTTTTTTTACTCTTTATTTCCTCCTTCTTGTAACTGCTTGTGTGGGAGTTTTTTGTCTCCAGTCAAGGATATTTGGAGTTTGGAAGCAAAGTGAAGGAATAAAAGTGGCTTCACCTGTTGTGACTGTGCTTATTTTGTATCCCACCCTGGGTCATCACAGCTTTCTTTAAAATACTCCTGAGGTGTTAATGGACAAAGCACCTAAGAAAAATGACTTCATTTCCAAGTAATCTAGTGCTCCAAAAGCTGATCAATTCTCTTTCATGAATACATGTATAATGCATGCATCTCACTCATCAATTGATAGTCTATTCTAAGGAGAAAAAAGATGGAAATATATGGAAACTTAAACAATGATTTGCCATCCCATCAGCTACAAATTGCACTTGGCTAATGGACTTACTGGTATACTTCCCTTACCCAATAAATATTTTTTTCTTCATAATTTTTCCAGCAAAATCTGATGAGTTTTCAGAAATGTTACAATTTTCATCTGATTTTTAGAGAAGTTGTTCGAGTGGAGTTGTGTTTTGTTTTGAGACAGATGCACAGTAAGCATTTCATTGGATAAATGATTTTTTTTATCTTAAGTAAATGCTGTTAACTTATATATGTATATGGGGTGTTGTCAAAGACCATCTGGAAATGTCTACATGTCTTTATACAACCAAAAAGACTAGTCCTTCACTTGAAAGCTTCAGCCTAGTTCATGGATTGGTAACTATGGCCCCTTTACAAATTTTGGACTTCAACTTCCAGAATTCCTGAGCTAGCCATGGGTGTTGAAGTCCACATTTGTAAAGGGGCATAGTTACTCAAACCAGGCCTAATTGAACAGCCAGTGGTTAAGGCACCAGGTAGAAATCAGGAGAGTCAAAGTTCATCATACTCCATAAATCCATCCCATTGTTTTATTAATTTTATGATGTTCTATTTCTCTAGAAATATATTGATTCAACTTCTGAATGAATGTCAGCAGCATGACAGCATGCCATATAGAATTGGTCTGGAGCAATGCAAAATACATATGAAAGTATGCTTTGTGAAATTGGTGATGATTGGTTAAAATGTTGTAAATTGTGTGTGTGTGTGTGTGTGTGTGTGTGTGTGTGCATACATGCCTGCACATGTCAGAAATTAAACTTATTTGTATGCCTTGCTAATGTTGAATCAAAGAAACAACAGAGTGAAGATAACTAGTGTTTAAAAAAAACCTGATTAATTCTTTACAGATAGCTTTTGATCTGCTGGAAAATTTGTTTTTGCCACAATCTTGCTGGAAATATCTGTAATGTAGACATTGGCTTCAGTTCTATTCACATTTTCCTGGAAGGAGTCCAATTAAAGAGACCACATGTTACTTGTGAACAGACAAGTTAAAGTCATAAATGAACTTAATAATCATTCCCTCACCAGGGAACTCTGAAAATTGTAGTTTTGTGGGGAAATATAGTGATATTTAATATACTTGTTAACATTGTCACTGAAGTACTATTCTCAGAACTCTTTGAGGAACAATGAAAGTTAAGCAAGTATAAATGCAATATTAGGTCCAGGAATCTTTAGATTGAAAACCGAGAATGCAGTCCTATTTGGCAAAAGAAATATGAATCTTGAACCCCAGATTATGGATTTAGATTTTTTTTTTAAATTGTGTGTGTGAAGCATTGGAATTCATTTTAGCTAGTTTTAATCCAATTAACTTCAGTTCACTGTCACTTTGATCTCCCACACCCTGTTTTTTCCAACTTGTAGGCACTCAAAGATCATGGAGATGACCCACTCCAAGCTCACAGAAAATTAAAAGTTGAGAGCTTTGTAGCTGGCTTCAGGTTAATTCCCAGAAGGCTGAGCGAAAATCATGCTATATTGTTTTTCTGTCACCTAGAAGGGTAATAGAACCACCAAAAAGCAATGCCACAACATTCACCTCCCCAAAGCAGTTTAACAATACTGTGGCTAAAAGTATCCATGCCAGCCAAAAGATCTAGGAGAATCAATAAAGCTGCCCTTTCTGTAGCTCTCTGCCAGTATAGATTATCTATCAGAGCAATCAAGGCTGATTCAATGCTAAATCTGGAGCAATGCTCAGATAAAAAAAGAACCAAAATAATCTATTTAATTTAAGAACCTCTCGTGCTCCCATCTTTTCCACCAGCCTGGTTAAATGTATAAAAACATTGATCAATTGTCAATAGCTAATGAAATTGACTGGATCCAATGATGATACCTTAAGCATGGGCTCCTCTGCGCTGCTTCCTTTTAAGTGGTAGGTAAATGCAAATATGTTTATACTTATTAGGCAGAAGATGATCCGACTGTATGCACCCCACTAATTCCTATGTGCACTTTTTGATGCATAGGAATTTCCTGCTGACACCCTGAATTTTTTTGTACACCATGCACACATGCACACATTGTTACATAGAAACAGCTAGGCTTACCAATGGAGATGCTCATGAAATGTGTGTGTGTATGTGTGTGTGTGTGTGTGTGAGAGAGAGAGAGAGAGAGAGAGAGAGAGAGAGAGAGAGAGAGAGAGAGAGAGAAAAGGGGGCTGGATCCATGGATCCATCTTGAGACAGATTTTCAGGGCTGCCACAACGGGGGATGGGCGAACTGTGGGAACAAGAGAGTAGCAAAGGGAATATAGCCATAACAACATTCTTTCACAAGAGAGCAAGGACAAGCTGCTGGCACCTGGAGGGGAGTGACCGAAATTTGGTGGCAACTGAGACAGGAGATTGATTGGGCCATGTGATCTAAAAGTCACTAAATGAGGCAGGGTGTGAGTTTTGGTGTAGAGGGGGGAAAATGCAGGAATTCAGATTTGTTCTTTCCCCAGATGTGCCAACATGACTTCTCTAATAAATTCTTACTCTGATGGATTTTGTCTGAGAATTCTGAATTGTATTGAGGGTTTAATTGAAATGCTGACATTAACCCAAATCTCCAGTTAAGAAAATTCCAGCAGACAGTGTGTGTCTGTCACAGTGGCTATTGGTGGTGCAGAACTGCAGGCTACCTCCCTGCTCACTCCAGGAGTTTGATCCTGACTGGCTCAAGGCTGACTCAGTCTTCCATCCTTCCAAGGTTGGTAAAATGAGGGCCCATATTGTTGAGGGCAATATGTTGACTCTGTAAACTGCTTAGAAAGGGCTATAAAGCACTATGAAGTGGTATATAAGTGCTATTGCTATTGCTACAGCAAGCACTGTTTTTGCAGAGTAGGTTAAGGGGAGTGTTTGTGATACTACACTGCTGCCAAGGTTTATTGATTACTTAAGCATAATTTTGTCAAGATGGAAAAAAGAAAGCCAAACAAGCTTATAGAAACATACAAAAAGGCTATTGCTTTAAAAAGTATCTGGCAGCAAGCTCTGAGTGAATGTATTTTGACAAGCACAGTTGGTACATTTCTGTCTAATCTATAGGCTTTGTTAGTTCCCTCTGCACTAAATCAACCATCCAGGCATATTTCTCCTGTGAGCAGGAGAATAATTCTGGTATACACCACAGCTAGAACTGTGTTTTGACTGCTCCACCATTAGGTATATGTTTGCAAAAGGTATATTTTTGTAAAGACCAGTGTAAGGTTACAAGAAAATTCCACTGGAGAGTAGCCTCGGATTTCCTGGAGCAGTGCCATTTGATCCAAATTTATCCAAGTGCATTATCACTATGTGGGGGGAAAAAGTGCTGACTGTAAGCAAAATGATATATTGAAAAGCTCTGGTGATAGAAAAGATTCATGAACATAAGAGTTGCTTGATATTGAGCCTGTCCTCTATCTACCTGTCTCCTTATCAGGGCTAGCTTTCTTTTGACGTTCCAGATGGTTGTGGCATTCCCATTCCCAGCTGCTTTGGCCAGATGACCCAATGTGCTGGGAATGGGAGCCCAGCAACATCTGGGTTCCCACCCATGCTTTCTTCACCACCATTTTCCCAGGCATTCAGCCACAAATGGAACCTTTTTTCAGCCCCTCACAAAGTGGAAACGAATTTGGATTTTGGCTGGGCAGTCATGTGCTCTCTCATGAGATATGGTGCTTGATGAAAACTAGATGTCAGCCTCAAGAGATACCCATCCCTACCTATCAAGATATATCCGCTCCTAATTATGGTTCATTTGTTGCTATGCTTTACTTCTCTTTGGCTGTCATGAAACGGTGGAGGGGGTTCAAGGGAAGAAGGCAGGAGGTGTTTTGCATTCTTTTTGCTGGGTAAGGAAAGGGAGGGGGATCTTTTGTTGTAACTTTCCTAACCTCTGTCTTTATGCGCAACTGCGAACTTTTATCTGTCATAATGAAGCCTCATCATCACCTAGAGATGACCACATGATCCTATTCAGGGAAGGCAATTCTATCCCTTTGGATGCATTTTACCCGCCAATATTTTAGTTTCGGAATTGATTCTGTTTGCTACCATTCATTTTCCAGTAAAAGATAAATTTTGCTCTACACCATGGAGGTGTTGCATTTTTTGGGTCTAGAAGGAGTACAGATTCTTTGTTGTACACTAGAGGTGATTTTTAACCTAAGCAGATGGCTTGAAAAATATTGGTTCAATGAGACAATAACCACTATACCAAGAGTTTAAATGGAATCTGGGACACTTGCCCAACTTCTAGCTGATGTTTCTACTCCTTGTGCATGCAACCCCCACGTTTTAAAGAGGCCCTTGCAGAAGCAAGAATGCTTCTTTACTCAGGCTCAGTAGCAATTCTATTAAGAATAGCAATTCTATTAAGAAAAAATTATCTCACTCTTAGATTATGAGTGCTGCGTGTCCATCTACATTTCTACAATAATCATCTTGAAATATGCATTTCTGCAAGAAGGCTTAAGAAAGTAAACCCACAGACAAACGAGAATCTCTCTGAGATGAATGAAATCCTTCTTTGATCACTGAGGATTTTAATAAGAGATTGGATAGCCATTTGTTGGAAATGATAGAGGGTCTCCTGCTTGACCAGGGGGTTGGACTAGAAGACCTCTAAGGTCCCTTCCAACTTTGTTATTCTGCTATTCTGAGATAAAAACAACTACTATATACAAGTTGGGACTTAATTACCATGTTCAATTAAGAGCCTTTGTTATGCCGGGGTGCTAAAGGTAGTGATTGGTATTGTAGAGTAACAACATAAATCATGAAGGTAAATAATAAGTGCCATCAATGATATCACCATCCATTTTTTCCTTCTTCTTCAGGAATCCTTGGTTCTTTCAGAGCCTGGTTGTTGCTTGGAGACCTTACATTACCTGACTAGGTAAAATGACACCACAGTTCCGCTCTGAGCTACCTGTATTCTCATCTATTGGTACTTTCTGTCTTTATGACTTGTTGGTTGTCAAAAGGTTGTAGAGAAGAGAATGGAAAACATATGTAGTAGGCTATGTGGATCATTCAGAAGTGGTGCTTTGTGATGTATAGGACCATGAACAGATCTCTCTTCAAAATGTGAAAGCAACCCTGTCTTCTTCTAGACTTATGCTGTAGCTTTGTAAGTCATTCCTATGTTTTTGAAGACAGCCAGCAACATACAAAGCAGTAGTACAATGTTGGGAAAGAGATGCTTAGTAGATATTGTTCAGCATTTTGAACCACCCCTTCAGATTTGCAGAGTCTTGGCCCAGAATAACATGAAGCATTGATTCCATGCTGGAAATTGGGGTTAAGAGAGGCTGAGGTTCATTGTGGTTAGGGCCTGGGTGGGGCCTGAAAAGATGACAATAATTGGAAGCTATTTTGAAGATTCAAAAATACTTTGAGTTCTTAAGCACAGAATATAAACTGACAAACAGCATTGAGACCTGAAGGTTCATTGCCCACTGCAATATCATAAAACAGCTTTTTTCCAATTTGATGCCTTCTAGATATGCTGAGATTATTAATTCCAGAAGTCCCAGGCAGCCAAACCAGAAAACATACCACCATTTCAGATAAAGTGGTAAATTCTGAATTTTTCTCCCTCTCTCATGAGGCCTGCACACACACACACACACACACACACACACACACACACGGGCTCAAAACACATTAAACTGCTTGCTTGCTTGCTTGCATGCTTTGTTTGCTAGCTGTAGAAGCCATGAAATATGATAGTAGCTGATGCCCAGCACGATAGGGTTTTTATGTTGTGATGAACAGTCATCTTCTTGGAGCCAAATAGTAATCACTATCTCCTTTTGGCAATAGTGTAACCAACAGATGGTAGCAATTTTCAAGTACTGTCAACTTCAGCAGCATTGGCATAGGTAGCTTAGAGAGAAAAGCTGAATATTCTGCTGCCAAATTTTAACATTTGAGAGATTTAGTCCTCCCCTGTATAGAGATCTCAAGTTATCATGAAATTTAAAGAAGAGTTTCTTCTTGGCTCTTCAGCCACATTTTTCCAGGGATAGTCGTGAAACTTTTTTTTTTTTTGCTTCTCATCTTATATTCACACATATCCAGAACATTAACTTTTAATCTCTTGTGGCTTGGAATTTTAGTCCCTCTTGTGGAATTGCCTGATCCCAAGGAGAAAGTGTGCCCCCCAAAAGTTTCAGGCCATTCCTCAATCCTGCCATCAATAATGCACAACTTATCTTCCATTTATATAATCTCATAGATTCAGCTATAAGATTAATGTGCTCCTAGCTCTGTATTCATAGAGACTGCCTGGATCCTCAGTCTTCATGTGCAGTCAGAGATTCAGGCTGTACCGAACTCCATGTTCATGAATGTCCCCATGTCAAATGTTCACACTGTAACATGGATGAAATCACAAGAACCCATGATTTTTTTAGACAGAGCCTATAAATTGCTTTTCATAGGATAGGCCAAGGACACCCACATTTTCTGGGGAGGTTCTACAACAACCTACCACATTCAACTCACCATGGCCAACTTGCCATGGGACAAGAGTTACACTAATATCAAAGAAATAATCTGATGGAATCATTAAAGAAAGGATGCTAAAGGAAGGACAAAATTAAATGTGAATGACAACAATTAAAATATTTTTAAAATTATTTCAAATAATTAAATTGAATTGTCCAGACAGCGAGTTGCCCTGTGGCGAGTTGGCTAGGGCAGAATTGGCCATGGCAAATGGACCATGGTGAGTTGGCTGTAGCAAGTTCTCCCATTCCCTTTTGTGGGAGCTAGGCAAGTGTGAAGATTTGTGGATTGAATGGGTATTCTTTGGCTGAGCAGGGGAGCACACCTCCAAAGCTGGCATTGGCTGTAGCCATTGCTATTTTTATTTCGTAAAAAAAAAAGAGAGAGAGCTGATGACTTAAACTTTGTCTCGTGTATATGTACCTGTGCAAAAAGAAGTTTAAATCTCCAGCTCCTTCTTTAATGCATGAGCATCTGTCTGTCTGTCTTACAAAATTAAAAAGAGATGCCAGGAATTAGGCAGATTGATTCTACAAGCCTCAAAGCTGAGAGGACCAAATAAAGGGTGAAAATCTCTTTGGAGCCTGAACTGTGCAAGTGGGAAAAAGGACTTTCATCCAGTGAGATCTGCAGTGAGATTTTTAAAAAATGGTGGTTGCAGCAGGCTAATTGGAGTTCCACCCTATTATATGTGTGCCAACATCACACACGATTATAAAGGGTCAGGATTCAAGGTTCTGGCACAAACTACCATCTTGACATTAAAAAAAATCAACAACCTCTCTCAGGGCCATTGGTTTCATCCTTGAAAGGAAAGGTGATCTTGCCTTAGTGTTATATGATGTTTCTTGAACTTGAGCCACATTTATTACAATGTAGGAACAAAACGAATCCAAACTGTTTTTCGATAAATATATTTTTCTGAAGTTAGAAAATCAGTCAAAGGAATCAAAGTGTGAAACCTAAGAAGAAAAGACACAATTTAATAGTACCACCCTTCATAGTTGCTATCATTGGCAAATACTAGAGTGCATATGAGCTATAAATCTCTTAACCCCCAAAAGGGAGAAAATGGGATAGTAGAAGAAAAAGACTTACGATTACCATGTCAATGCTAATACTGTAAACTCTTATTTTCGAAAAGGGATGTTTTCCCTTATTTTCAGTTGCAAGCTATTTTCTTACCCTGCTATTACAGTGGGGTACAGTTTAATAGAATGCCAATTTCCCCCCGGTATCATGAACCGTAAATAACATCAATACCCACAAATTTGTGGCCTGTGTTTGAGCAATTGCTGAGAGAGAAAAATGAAAACAAACATTAATTGTAAATCCTTCCTTCCTCAGTCTTTATTTAGAAAACATATTATACCACTAAGGCTGAAATTTGACTGAACTATGACCTTTGACTCAGCTCTATTTTAAGATGACTTCCTTCATCTTTTGGGAGCAGGGAGCTGCCTTTTGGCTTGCTTTTTGGCTTGTCTGAATATTGTGGGTGTGTAAGTTACAAAAACCAGAGCAATTTACAGCAAGCTTCAAGACATATTTTCTAATTGGAATGTGTAGGTCCAATGTAAGTGTCACTTGTACCTTGGGTCGAGCTGTGATTGTTCATAATGATCAGTGGCCATCCTTAACCTGGGCTAGCTACTTGTGGACTTCAACTCCCAGAATTCCTACACACACACACACACAAAAACACACACACTTTTAATATATATTTGTTTATTTTGGACACTTTTAAGGCTATCCAATAACTAGAGTTCTCTAGATGGTACAGAAGTAAATTAGAAACATAAAATACAAACCTATAAAAATGCCTCTCCAAGGAGAACATTTCACAGATGGGCACCACAACTAAAAAAAAAAATCATTTACTCAACTGCAAAGATTTACACAAAGCTATTGTGACATTTAATGCACGGTTGGGGGCTCAATTCCTGTGTTTTACACATGCAAAAAAAATGCATACATATTTGGCAACTGACCTGAAAATAATAAAAAAAATATCCTTCCAAAAGGCCATCTAAAAGCCTCTGGGGCCTCCTCTAGGGCAGAGAACCACATGGATATCAGGATCCATTGTGAGATATTTTTTCCAAGTTGTCTTCCCTACCTCAGGGATCCCCAACCTTTTCGACGCCGCGGCCCGGTTCTGGTATCAGCTGGGCGCCATGCCGCCCGGCGTCAACTGGGCGCCGCCATCTTTTATGACGAAAAGGCGCTTCCGGTGGCGTCACCGAAGCGCTGTTTCGTCAAAAGATGGCGGCGCCAGCGCTTCCAGTGAGCTTTTCGGTAGAAATGGCTTTCTACCCGGAAAAGCTCACCGAAGTGCTAGCGCCGCCATCTTTTTATGACGAAACAGCGCCCGGTGAGCTTTCTACCCGGAAAAGCTCACCAGAAGCGCTTTTTACAAAAAGATGGCGGCGCCAGCAACCAGCGGCCCGGTAAGGCTTGTTCCGCGCCCGGACCGGTCCGCGGACCGGCGGTTGGGGACCCCTGCCCTACCTTACTCATTGCCCATTGAAATAAATAAATAAGAAATTAGTGAGTGAGTGAGTGAGTGACTGAATGAATTTCCAAAGATAAATTGGCAATTGTCTGATACCACCAGGTTCATTGGAAACAGAAGAGTTTCATAAATACTATGAATTATTTAGCTCTATCTTTCATTTTTTTAAATCTCTCAGACTCACAAAGCTGAGGCAAGCAAATTTAAACTAGGAGAACGAGATTTGTTGTATTTTCTACATGCAATATATCACATAAATGTCATGCTGTTTAACTTGGAATTATATCATAGATCTCCAGAGAAGAATAAAAATAAGACTGAATTCTTGATCCTAAAGAAATGTTTGGATGAATTAATGCTAGCTGCAAGCCACAATTGT
Organism: Notechis scutatus; assembly: GCF_049901735.1. Lineage (NCBI taxonomy): Eukaryota > Metazoa > Chordata > Lepidosauria > Squamata > Elapidae > Notechis > Notechis scutatus. The sequence goes on along the minus strand of NC_142011.1, from coordinate 147,377,798 downwards.
TACTACTGGCATAACTCTTGATCCACAAAATAGTCATTCTTACTTCATTGTAGTTTTCCCCAGAAGGAAAAGGAAGAAGCAGGATTCTCTATATGAATATCCTGGGCAAGGCAAGTTTTTTTTAAAACATGTGAATTTCTTATCCTACTGTCAGAAAGCACTTAGGTCTAAAGCTATAGTCCTTCTAGATCAGGGGTGTCAAACTCACATCATCACGGTGGCATCACGTGACATATAGGGACTTTTCCCCCACTTCACTAAACCAGGCATGGGCATGGCCAGCCCATGGCGCATCCGGCCTGCAGGCTGGGAGTTTGACAGCCCTGTTCTAGGTAGTCTTCCTATTGGGAGTATGGTTGGGTTTTTTAGATCTATGGTGCAACAATTGAAAGGAACACTAGGTAGAATGAAATAGAAATTTTTATTTATTTTATTTTATTTGTCAATCGCTTACAAGATAATAGGTATAAGTATAAACATGAGTAAGAATACAGAAAATAGGTATGATTAAATGAGGACAATAGGACAGGGACGGGAGGCACAATGGTGCACTTATGCATGCCCCTTACAGACCTCTTAGGAATGGGGTGAGGTCAATAGTGGATAGTTTGAGGTTAAAGGACTGGGGGTTTGAGGATGTAACTACAGAGTCAGGTAGTGCATTCCAGGCATTGACCACTCTGTTGCTGAAGTCGTACTTTCTACAATCAAGTTTGGAGCAGTTAACATTGAGTTTGTATCTGTTGTGTGCTCTTGTATTGTTGCGGTTGAAGCTGAAGTAGTGATTGACTGGTAGGACATTGTAGCAGATAATTTTGTGTACTACGCTTAAGTCCAACCATAGGCAGCGTAGTTCAAGATTGTCCAAGCCCAAAATTTCAAGTCTGGTGATATAGGGTATTCTGTTAACTACCATTCTAGTGAGCATGTGAAACTCTACAGCAAGAGTGTCCAACCTTGGCAACTTTAAGACTCGTGGCCTTCAACTCTCAGAATTCCCCAGCCACAATAGCTGATTGAGGAATTCTGAGAGTTCAAGTCCACAGGTCTTACAATTATCAAGGCTGGATACCCCTGCTATGCAGTTTAGAGCCATTAACCCCAAACCAATGGAGTCTATCCCAGATAAAATAAGGTACTTCAGCAAACTCTTGGAGTAAAGACCAATAATCTTTACTCATAATAAAACTGTCATATAAATCCCATTGGCTCTTTGTGCCCCTCATAGCATGGCACAAAGAGCCATGGAAAGATATATGCTTGGCATTACAAGATAAAATAGAAAGACCTGCACATGGATTAGAGAACAAACAAAAGTATACGATATGATCAAGAGAGTAAAAGAATGGGAATGGAGATGGGCTGCTCACATAGCAAGAAGAACTGATGGCAGGTGGACCAAGGCAGTCATAGAATGGATCCCGCTTGATAAGAAGCGTCCACGAAAGAGACCTAAAACATGATGGAGAGGCGACATCAGCAAGTATTGTGGGCCGAATGGGCAAAAGAAAGCTCAGGACAGTCCACTGATTTAACTGATTGATAAACCACAGTATATAGGCAGCAATACCACTGGGAAGAGAAATTATTCCTCAGTTCTTCAGCTGGGGCGGAAGGACTTTACATCGACCATTATTTAATTCATGAGTATTCTGTTCTCCCTGCCAAGGACAGGAAGAAATGCTTGAGGAAATACCTGCTTAGGTGCCAATCGAAGTTTGCTACCCTTCTCTTGTGCTGAGCTCTGTTTCTGATTGCAAAGTTCTTGGGCTGCAGTTTGCAGTGGAAGGGTGTTGGGGATTACAGGATTAGCAGAAACATAACAGACCCTGGAATGGTACAGCTACTCTGTAAAGTGCCAGATTCTTTTATGGGCCAAAGCACTGTGATGAGAACATCTGCAAAGATGATTTACAGAAAGGAAGAAGTTGCTTTGATTTGTAAAAAAAAACAAAAAACAAATGATAAAAACAAATATACTTATCAACAGCCAACATCTGGGAGCCTGTGCAATGTCTCTTCTTTCACCTGAAAAACCATAGAGCATAATCTGCTAAATTCTGGTTGCTCTCAGTGAGGGAAAAGTTATAAGCAGAAACACCTGCATATCACTTGGGCAGACTCAGCCACAGATCCATGTGTTCACTCCAGTGTGCAGATCTGACAACAAGTAAAATTCAATTGGCAGGGAAAGCAGAAAATAATTTTACAGAACTTTTTTTCTCCCTGTTAGCTACTGTTCATTTCTTTCATGTTTCCATGCCCCCTAGTAAAACTTTATTTCTTCCTGGGACAAGGGTTAGAACACCAATAAAATCTATACCTAGAGCCAGTTTGGTTTACTATAGGGGTCCCCAAACTTGGCAACTGTAAGACTTGTGGACTTCAACTCCCAGAATTCTGGGAGTTGAAGTCCACAAGTCTTAAAGTTGCCAAGTTTGGAGACTTCTGGTCTACTAGTTAAGGCAGCAGGCTACAAACCAGGAGACCATGAGTTCTAGTTCCGCCATAGGTATGAAAGGCCTACGTGACCTTGGCCTAGTCATTCATTCCCAGCCTAACTGTCCTCACAGTGTTTTATTGTGGGGAAAATAGGAGTACTATGTATGTTGACTCCTTGAGATAAAAATAATAAAGGTGGGACAAAAATAAATAAAATATACAGTAGGTGGATATTTTTTTCAGATAACATTAGGTTGGATGCTGAGCTTAGGATACCATACGTGGGCTCCAAAATTCCAGATGAATACTTGATAGCAGCCAAGAATTTTTGGTATCTCCCTGTGCCATCTAATGATTATTTGGAATTTTGCAGTCTAAATGGGACCACCTTAGTTGATCCTACCTTCATAGTTTGAATCTTACTGTACAGCCCACAGCCCTGCACAGATATGTGTATTTGACACTATTTACCTCCACTTTGGCCATTTTACAATTAAAAATGTAAATACTAAGATAAACTTCTAAAGGAAATGCCACTGCTGCAGATCCAAATAATTTATCCATGCTTGACCAGATCAAAAATTATGAACTTTGTTCAAATGGACTGGCTAAAAGAAATATGCAACTCTGGAAGAAATTGTGCAGCACAAGATTGCTGAAGTAGGTTGTCTGTCCACAATTGCACCCATTTATTTCCAACAAAGGGGGAGAGATGACTTTTGAGCAATGTAGTTCAACTTGAAGGAATTCCATTTTTGGTTTTCCAGCCTAGATTTTTCTTTGCTTTTAAAATTGTTTTTGTTATGGTTCATCACACAGTTAGTCAGATATTTAGACTGGATTTGGTATTTCTGTCCTCTTCTTGAGTCATTCCAAGAATCTGAAATAGGCAGATGTGGATGTGTGATGGTCACAGTTTTTGTCACAGAATGTAAGCTGTTCTGAGTACAGCTGACTTACATTTGACTGATGGCAATTTTGTCAATGCCAATGGTGTTGAAGTAGTGGTCCAGTTGTTTTTGGATTGCACCCAAGGCACCTATCATTATTGGGACTACTTTTATCTTCTTTTGCAACAGTCATTCTATTTCTATTTGCAGGTGTCAACTCATAAAATATTTCTATGGTTGTTTTGTATTTTATTATCTTCTCCAGTTCTTTCTCTTCTATTCTCCTATCTCCAAGTACTATGAAGAGGCATGGTGGCTCAGTAGTTTAATGATGCTGGAAAAGGTCTGTACTCTGGCAGTTCGAGCTCTAGCAGTATGTGACAGAGTGAGCTTCCATCACTTGCCTCAGTTTTTGCCAACCCAGTTTGAAAGCATGTTACATGCAAGCAGATAAATAGGTACCACTTCAATAGGGGGAAAACAGCACTTCAAGCGACAGTACACATTCAATTGGTGCTAGACCTGCCCAAATGTGATATTTGAATGCGAGGTGACATTGGTGGTGGGAAAAGCCCTGGATAACACTACAGAATGCCATCAAGCCTTCTGAATTGCTCCCTGGATAGCGCACAAGTATGAACTGAATGGCTAGCTATCAGCAGCAGCAAAACAATTACGTTGCATTTACTCTGTGACCTTCTGGCTAATGTAACATCGCTATAAATAAATAAATAAATCTAAATACTCCCATATCCACTATCCAAACTTTTTTTTCTTTCTTATGGATAATTGGGGTCTTATGAGGCAGATGCCTGTCTGTTGGAATCCTAAAGACCCAGAACACTTTAGCCTTTTCATTTTCTATTTCCTTTCTCCATTTTATGACAATAATGGTGGGAACACCATTCTTAATCTTAATACTATTAATCTTGATGTCTCATTATTTTTAATGACTTCTGTCATACACACTTTCTTTCATTAATTTGATATCATAAAATAAAATGCACTGATTTTTTTTTAAAAAAGGGGTACCTTCCGCTTGCCTTTGAGCAAGTATGTCCTTGTTTTTTGCTCTTGTACCAATGTAGAACTGGCTGTTTCTAACTTTGTCTGATGTTGTGCTTTTGTACCATACAAGCAGGATCCCTCCAAGGAGTCATTTCTACTTTTTTTTATGTGTGGCATAAAGGCAGAGGCAGAATGATCAACCTGAGTTATAGCTTTTTATATACAGATGCCAATATAGAGGCAGTACTCATAAAGAAAGGTCCCTGGCCTTGACATGCTCATCAGTGGCCCTTACGATAAGGTTATTACTTGGTGACTCAGGAATGGGCATCCTAAGTAATAGCCTTCCTCCATCTCTGCACTATTGAACATTTCCCTAAGAAAGGTCCACATGGTGTTCTAGTCTATTATCATTTTGCTAACAATAAAAATCTCATTGATTTTGTCAGGTTATTTTTTTTATTTCTTCTGCTGCTTAAATAGCTTTATCTCTGGTATTTTAAAAATATGTACGCCATACTTTTAGTTGCTGCTTTAAATTGAAAGTTCATTTTGACTGGATGGCCCCTGGAGAATTCCATGCTGTAGAATGAATGACCAACATGTACATGGAAGGAAGCCACTAAGGTTTAAAATGAGTAAATTAGTGAACCCAGAAGCTCATCACAATTTTAAGAGGTTTCCAACATTGGTGGGATTCAAAAAATTTTACTACCGGTTCCGTGGGCAAGGCTTGGTGGGCATGGCAGGGGAGGGATACTGTAAAATCTCCAGTCAGAGGTGGTATTTGTCGGTTCTCCGAACTACACAAAATTTCCGCTACCGGTTTTTCAGAACTGGTTAGAATCTGCTGAATACCACCTCTGGTTTCCACCCACGGCACAACCTAGTAGCTGGCATTGTGTACAGGAACATTTGCACCAGAGGTGGTATTCAGCAGGTTCTGACCAGTTCTGGAGAACCGGTAGTGGAAATTTTGAGTAGTTCAGAGAACCGGCAAATACCACCTCTGACTGGAGATTTTACAGTATCCTTCCCCTGCCACGCCCACTAAGCCATGCCCACAGAACTGGTAGTAAAAAAATTTGAATCCCACCACTGATTTGCACAGAGTATGGTCTAGACATTCCCATGTCCAGATGAAAGATTCCATGAAAGTCATGGAGAATAAGAGGGTTAAGTTCACACACATACACACACACACACACACCACATTGGGTTATATGGAAATCCCCAGTTGTTCTTCCACCTACATGCCAAGCAGACTCATTCCTGCTGAGTGTCAGTAAGGCCACTGTATTAAAGACTTTCCAGACCCTTTGTCTAAACTTTCTCACTTTAGTAATAGTAGCTCCTTCCCAACAATCCTTCATTTTGTTCTTAACAAAAGAGGTACATTCTGTTTTGTTTTTCACAGTTGTAGAAATGATGGACATTGACCAAACTGATCAAAACAGGAGATGTTCTTAAAGACTGAACTTAACGTTCCATTTGAACAGTATTCCAGTTCCAATAGACTTTTTGACCTATAAAACTGTTTTCTATAAAGCCGATTTATTCAAAAATGAGAAGAGTTATAATATTTACATGAACTGTTTACAAAATTTAAGAATCTTTCATGGGAGATAATGAATATGGAAGCAAGTTGCTTTACATGAAATCATAGTGTAAGAAATTCAGGACTTGATTTCAACAAATCATAAAGACCCCAGATTAGAAGAATGTGATGCAAGAGATGCATACACATCTAATCATCCCCAGCATATTTAAATAGCAGACTAAGCTAAGCTAATATTTTTGGGATATAACTGATTTTATAAAGACAACATTTTGGTTTATGGAATGAAAATTATATTACTGTTAAAATACATTAGCTATGATTTATAGTGTATTTTAATATCAATCTAAAGAGCCTCAGACACTTTTTGCACTTCTGAAAGCAGACCTTGCAATATTCAATAGTTCACAAGCTAATTTGTTTCATATTTTCCTGCATCTATTGTATAATAGTCAGTGTCTCTCCTCTTATTCACAGTCCTGAATTATAATTGCTGGATTTTAAATTAATGTATTTTATGTGTAATGTGGCTTTTCTTGTGTACTCTCCAATCTGATCAGAGCAGTTAGTGCAAAAGCTATTTTAATTGAGTTTCTGTTAGAATAGTAGCTGGAGAATTATGCCTGGGTCATGTTGGAATAAAGTTTTATCAATGTTTCATCCAAGAGGGGTCTGCTTCAAAGCAGCACAATGGATATGGATGGGATAATAAAACAATGAAATGAAGGAAACATAAGTGATTTGTAGTCAGAATATCAAGTGGAAAGAAACAACCTTGCCACAGAAAACATAAAAGCGAACTGAAATCTGGATTCAACAAACAAATAAGCCCCCAAAAAGAACATTGCAATGTTCCAAGCATACAATAATAGCAGGTGAAAGAATATTGACTTATTTATGGCATTTTTAATCAAGCTCAAAGTTATCTAAGTAGGAAAAAATAATAAATGGGAAATAGCATGTAAGAAAAATTATAAGCAAAGGCGAGGGAGAGTACATGAAAATTAGAGGTGATGACACCCCAGCATAATGTAAGTACTTAAAATACATCCAATGATTAACATCCAAAATAACTAAGAGAAAAGGAAGGTCTTCCCCTGGTACCCAAAATAATGTGTGGTGGCCAAATCTCCTTTGAGAAGATATTTCATAAGTAGGTGTCCCAATCTAGAAAAAAACTTACCTCCTTATTTATTAAGGACAAATAGAACAACTAGAAACACCCTAGATCACAGGTCCCCAAACTTGGCAACTTTAAGACTTGTGGACTTCAACTCCCAGGAGGTTGAGGTCCACAAGTCTTAAAGCTGCCAAGTTTGGGGACCCTTGCCCTAGATGGACTTAGCCAAGGCCCCCCTTTTTAAGTACTCTGCTCCAAATGGCAATCTTAAAGATTGTTGAGATCACTACTAATACTGTTGATTTAGTCACAGAAATTGATTGAAAAAAACAATAAGCTGAAAGAGCACTTGAATCCCTTGATTGTATCAGAAACATTATTTGGGACAAATTAAAGCTTTTGAATCGTTTTGAACAAAAGCCACAAACAAGGCATAACATTAATACAGCTGGGAGGATGCCAGAGATCTCTCTCATTCCAGAGAGATTTGCAGCTGGCACATCAACCGTGGTTGATAAAAGCATTCCTAAGCAATAATAGCAGGCAGTGTGAATGCACGAGTATCTAAGCTAATACCAGCCTTATTTGCAATGTCAACCACATAACAAAAGGGACAAAGGTTGCATTACTGCCCTCTTGCCCATTTTTATCCCTTGCAAGCTATTCATGGCATTGGGAGAGACATATTTAGTTCTTTAAAGTTTTGATTCTGCATTGCTCTTTAGTAGCAGCCCATATCAAGCATTGCAAGAATAATTGGGCACAGAATTTCCTATCCAGATTTCTCAAAGCAAAGTATTCAAATCTGGCTGGCAAGTAAGGCACCTGCATTCTCCCAGCCTCATTTTTAAAAAAATCAATTCATTTTATTGCATTTACAAAGCAATGTAATAAGCAATGTTCTTAACAAGCAACCTGAAGATTATCTGAAATCTGAAAGAATGTAAAGCTGCTGCAATTGAATAACATAAATGTAGAATAGATACTTGTGACATGCAGTCATCCCTCTATATAGATAGAAAGATATATGCAGAGGTGCGATTCAAGAGGTGTAACAACCGGTTCGGTGAGTCTGCACTTTGTGTGCACGCAGAGTGTTTGCTACTGACCTTCTCCAGCAATCTCTATGTGTTAAACAGCTGACACGCGGCAATCCGCTGTGCCATGTGAATCAGCTGAGCTTGAAAACCCAGAAATAAAGCACAGACTAGAACTGTGGTGGGCAGGTGAGCCCAACAGCTGATCCTCGGAGCAAACTGGTTTGCCCACATCTGATCCTCGGTGCTACCGGTTCTCCCAAACCAGGCTGAACAAGTAGAATCCCATCATTGGATATATGATAGATAGATAGATAGATAGATAGATAGATAGATAGATAGATAGATAGATAGATAGATAGATAGATAGATAGATAGATAGATAGATAGATAGATAGATAGATAGATAGATAGAAAGATAGATAGATAGATAGATAGATAGATAGATAGATAGATAGATAGATAGATAGATAGATAGATAGATAGATAGATAGATAGATAGATATAGATATACTCATAGACACACACCAAGTCATAATATCTGCTCTCTGAAATAAACATGAATTTTAGCCTGCAATTGTTTTTGTTGGCTATGTATAATTGAACAGAAACTAATATACATACAATACCCTTGGGTGAACCAACAATTCATTTGTAAAAAGCATCTAAAGTTTAGGACAAAACTAATTATCTTATTAACACTTTTAAAGAAAAATATATAAACAATGCATTCATTGGGGGAGGGGCAGGTAAAGCACCCATGAAATCACAATTGGACTGGAAGTTGTATTAATTTCCTGAAGTTTTTTTTTTTTTTGTCTATGCAGCTTATGAACTTCGGTGGCACAGTGGTTAGAGTGCAGTATTGCAAGCTACTCCTACTGCAATTTGGTAGATCGAATCCCATCAGGCTCAAGGTTGACTCAACCTTCCATCCTTCCCAGGTGGGTAAAATGAGGACCAGGTTGTTGGGAGCAATATGCTGACTCTGTAAACCACTTAGAGAGGGCTGTAAAGCACTATTGCTATTATGGCTGGCTGGCTGAGGAATTCTGAGAGTTGAGATCCGCACATCTTAAAGTTATCAAGGTTGAGAAAGGTTGCTTTAGAAGCTGGCAGAAATGAAGATGATCTGGTGGCATTTGCACGTTGGGTCAAAACTGGCAAGACGGCAGACAGCATATACTCTCCAATCCATGTTCTGCCCCTTTATGACAGATTGAGGCACACCCCAAAAGGAGCAGGGTATTATGGATCATTGTGCTATGACATTCATCAGGTCTGCATTGGCTCAACCTGTTAACAACACTGAGATGAACACAGACAATCTTTTAACTGCTATAGAGAAATTGGGAAGCCAAAAATGGTGGTCATGTGAAGATATATCTCCTTTCTGGTAAAGTGGAAGTAAGGTGAGTGAAGGATGAATAAATCAGTCAACCAGGTGCTTTTCTAACCACTAAAGAAGCCATTAAAAACCATTAATGTGATTTATTTATTTTTACTTCTCTTGGTTTAGCCCTGCATTCCCTTCTACTGGTTTAATTTTTTTTCCCAAATGAAGATCATATAGAATAAAAGGCAATGATATTGCACAAATTCACAAAACACAAGCACAAAATGGATGTTTCTTATATAGTGTTGCACATAAAGCCTCCAGCAAAACTGTTCCTCTGCTTAAAGGAACATATCACATGAATGCCATTTTCAGTTTTGAGAAAGAAGCTTTTCAAAATCTGTGTTAGTTGTAAGTGGAGACTTGTATAGGTAGTGCCTGGTTCCCTAATGTTACTTTGCAAGTGCTAAAGCATCTCAGAGAACGCTGCTTTTAAAGAAAAGAAGCAGCTCATGGGTTCCTTAAGAACTGAAGTGGCTTTGTGCATCCATCATCTGTCCCATGCTGCTGATTATAATGATGAATGTATCATTCTCCTTGTATTTAAATTCTGAAGCAAAATGCACAGCCAAGCCTCTCCAGTTCTTGTTATTTCTTGTTTTCAGAAAAACACTGATGTTTCTTAAACAGGCCTAATTTATAATTTTAAAGTCATACAACAGTGCCTCGCTGTGCAAAAGCAACAAGAAAACAAGACTTCTTTGAGACCGTTGAAGAAAGAGGAGAGGAAAACAGTCTTGTGCTCTTTGAGGTCACTCCAACTTAAACCGCAGAAAGGGTGCAGGGCCGGGTTAGTCTTGTGATATATTTCTTTCCCTTTTAATCTGTTAAAAAAAACTCCCGCTGTCAAATGCTTGATCCAGCTGAGAAAGAATCCCCCGCCCTTAGAAGTGACATGAAAAATGACATATGACCAATGTGCTGATGTAGTTGCATCACTTTTTAGGTCTGTTTTCAAGGTCAGATGTTAGAATTGCATGATCTATCACCAGAATGGAACAAGTCAAATGAAGGGAGTCAGAATCGTGTCTGGATCGTCTTGCCTTGTTCCAAGTGACATTTGATGGCCCAATTCTTATTTTTGGCTGGCTCCAAAGACTGTTGTTTTCCTAATGTTCCTGTTCAACTATTAACAGAATAAGAGTTGGAAGGGGACCTTGGAGGTCTCCTAGTTTAACCCCCTGCTGAAGCAAGAAACCCTATACCATTTCAGACAAATTGTTGTCCAATCTCTTCTTAAAAACTTCCAGTGTTGGAAAACCCACAGCTTTTGGAGGCAAGTCATTCCCCTGATTAATTGTTCTAACTGTCAGGAAATTATCTTATTTCTAGGTCAGGGGTCGCCAAACTTTTGGACCTCAGGGGCCACCAAACTCATAATTTTAAATCCTGGGGACCACTAATATGAATTTTGAGTGATGGTGGCTTGCTGACATTGGTGGAAGAGAGAGAGAGAGAGATCTGATCTAATCTCTCTCTGTCCCCCCCTCTCTCTCTCTCAAACACACACACACACACACACACACACACAAACACACAGAGGCAGGGGTGGGATTCAAATTTCTTAGCAACCGGTTCTGTGGGCATGGCCTAATTTGTGGGTGTGGCTTGGTGGTCATGTGACTAGCTGGGCATGGCTTGTATGTAAATATTATAAATATTTATGTAAATATTGAATTTTTTATTTAAAAAAGAGCAACTTTTACCCCAAATCAGGCAAAGCAGACAAGCAGATTGAGTTGCTCACAAAATCACAGATTCACTTAGAGATCTATGTTTCTGCCATTGGCTACCTGAGTCTGCACTGAATAATAGAACCTTCAGTCCTAAGGGAGGTTCAGCTCTGCTTAAAAGCAGAGCCGAAGATCTAAAGATTAGCTAGAAAGCAATTTCCTGCTTTCTAGCTAATCTAAATCTCCCGGCACAGCGGAACAGCTGATGGTCGGGGGAAAAAAAGGAAAAATATCAACTTAGCAGGCAAGTTTGCCAGGTAAGGAGTGAGTGGGCAGGTAGGGTTCCTGCAGGCCATGTGGGCGGCGCAGCCTTGTGTTCCTGTGCAGCCTGGATTCATTGCTTTGGGGGGGGTGCTCTGGTGTGGGGGGGTGACATTTCTCTGCGGACCACCAAAATTTTCTTGGAAACCACCAGTGGGCCGCAACCCACTGGTTGGCAAACACTGTTCTATGTTGCTTCTCTCCTTGATTACTTTCCATCCATTGCTTCTTGTTCTGCCTTCAAATGTTTTGGAGAATAGCTTGACTCCCTCTTCTTTGTGGCAGCCCCTCAAGATATTGGAATACTGCCATCATGTCACCTCAAGTCCTGCTTTTCATTTAAACTAGACATACCCAATTCCAGCAACCGTTCTTCATATGTTTTAGTTTCCAGTCCACTAATCATCTTTGTTGCTCTTCTCTACATTCTTTCTAGAGCAGTGGCCTTCAAACTTGACAGCTTGAAGACTTGTGAACTTCAGCTCCCAGAATTCCTCCTCCAGTCATGTTAGCTCAGGAATTCTGGGAGTTGAAGTCCACAAGTCTTAAACTTGCCAAGTTTGAAGACCCTTGTTCTAGAGTCTCAACATCTTTTTAATATCATGATGACATTAACATTTTCTGGCTGTATTACAAGATCAATAGGTGACATGGCAGGTTTTTGAGAACTGTACTTAGCTACAGTAGCATCACACAGATCTGCTTTATATCTGATCCACCTTGCAGTTGAAAAAGCAACTGGAACTCATTCGAAGTGTTGCTGGTCAGAAGAGAAAGAGATCTAACTTCTTAAGTGACTCCAAGGGAGGAATTGCATTTCCAAAGAGGCAGTGACAGGTAGTAGATGTTCTTATTCAAGCAGAAATTGTTTGGGAATATTTAGCTATGGTCCCTGAGCTTTCTCATTTTCTCTCATATTCCACTGCTGTGCTCCAGCTGTACACAGCCTGATCAGCAGCTGCTTCAGCACTATTTCCTCCAAAACCTTTGGGGCTAACTAATTAGCATCATTAGTTTTTTTTAAATCCACTCCAACTATTTTGCTACTTCTCAGATTGGAAGCAAACTTTACCATTTCCTCTTCCATACACCCCCTCCCCAAAATGCAGCCAAGCCCTCTGCAAATTCTGCAGGTCTATGCCCACTGGCACCAGTTCACTTGTTATATCAGCTTATAAATTTACTAGAGTATCACCCCACACAGCTGAAAGGACATTACACCTCACTCAAAGTCTACAAAAGGGATGTTCAAACTTGGCAAGTTGAAGACTTGTGGACTTCAACTCCCAGAATTCCTGAGCTAACATGACTGGAGGAGAAATTCTGGGAATTGAAGACCACAAGTCTTAAAGCTGGTCTACAGAAGCAAAGAGTCCACACTCATTACAAGGCATGAATCATTTCTTGTATGAAGAAAAAAAATGGTAGCAAAATGTGTGCATTGGTAGATAGAACCATTACTTATATGTGTGTTCCAGTAAACTATAAATTGAAACTAAGAGATTGTTAACCTCAATCCCAGAGTATCCTTTTCCTTTTACAATAGTTTTGTGAGCATAAGCATCTGCATCAGGGTGCATACAAAATGTGTGTTGCAACATCACAACACAAACTCCATCCTTTACCTATTTGCATACCACATCAAGATATACAAGTATGAAAGAGCAGAACTGGCATCATTTTGACATCATTGTAGTTGGAATGGATGTCTATTCTAGGCAGTAACAGCAATTATCCAAAGGCCCTCAGCTTAACGACTGAGATGGATTTGATCTGATGATGGATGAGTTTTCCTTGGCTAGAATGATACCAATCTTTTCCTAAAACTTACTATTTATTTATTTATTTATTTATTTATTTATTTATTTATTTATTTATTTATTTTTTTGTCAAGCATGTGTTAGATACAGATATAAATATAAACATGATTATTAATACATGAAATGGATGTGAATAAAAGAGAACATTTGGACAGGGACAGTAGGCACGCTGGTGCTCTTATGCACAGACCTCTTAGGAATGGGGTGAGGTCAACAGTAGACAGTCTAAGGTTAAAGTTTTTGGGGTTTGGGGAAGAAATCACAGAGTCAGGTAGTGTATTCCAGGCATTGACCACTCTCTTGCTGAAGTCGTATTTCCTGCAATCGAGTTTGGTGAGGTTTACCTTAAGTTTGTATCTATTGTGTGCTCGTGCTTTGTTGTGGTTGGAGCTGAAGTAGTCATTGACAGGTAGGACATTGCAATGTATGATTTTATATACAATACTTAGATCGCACCGAAGGCGGCATAGTTCTAAGTTGTCTGAGCCTAAAATTTCAAGTCTGGTGGCATAAGGTATTCTGTTGCAAGTAGAAGAGTTGAGGACTCTTCTCGTAAAATATCTCTGGACTCTTTCAATTGTATTAATGTCCAATATGCAGTGTGGGTTCCAGACAGATGAGCTGTATTCGAGAATTGGTCTAGCAAATGTTTTGTATGCTCTAGTTAGTAGTACAATATTACCAGAGAAAAAGCTACATAGGATTAGGTTAACAACTCTTAATGCCTTTTTGGCAATGTTGTAACAATGGACTCTGGCACTTAGATCATTTGAGATGAGTACTCCAAGGTGCTTGACAGAATGAGGGTGAGTAGGAATGACTTTTAAAAAGTTTTAATGACTTAAAATTTTCAAACGTGAGAAATTTAGGAGTCAGCATCTACGTAACTCCTCTTTTCTGGTCAAGGGGAGAAAAACTAGCAGGGAACATTTTGACTGTTAGTAGTGAAGCAGAGTAGTTGCAGGTTCTTTCCTAGATTCTCTGCAGTATTTTAAGCAGCATCCACCTATGCTTCTGGGAATTGCAGGTCAGGCTAGGGCAGTGTTTTTCAACCTCGGAAATTTGAAGATATGTGGACTTCAACTTCCAGAATTCCTCAGCAAGCATTGGAATTGAAATCTACATACCTTCAACTTGCTAAGGCTGGGCTAGGGTTTCCCTGTAGCAGTGGTAAGATTCAAATTTTTTTACTACCAGTTCTGTGGATGTAGCAGGGGAAGGATACTGTAAAATCTCCAGTCAGAGGTGGTATTTGCCGGTTCTCCAAACTACTCAAAATCTCCACTACTGGTTTTTCAGAACTGGTCAGAACCTGCTGAATGGCACCTCTGCCCTATAGGCTTCAAACTTTGAGATGTAGGCTAAGTTTTAAGGACAGTAAGACTCACATCTTAGTACATTTATCTGAACTGAATAAACTCTGGACTACAGTAGATACACACGAGGCAAAAATATTCATATGAATACATATGAATACACACACACACACACACACTATGTGATTTATTAAGTTTGATATATTCATTTATTTATAATTATAAACATGATATATTTTTATCCTTCACATCATTCCCACCAAAATTCCCAGATATATATTTGCAAATGGATGGAGGCCTGTTTACTGGATTTGATAAAAAAAAAAAAAGTGCTTGAATCATTTCTCTTTTTAAAGAGAGAATGAAAAAAGTTAATCACCTATTTAAATGGATCTGCCTTATAAGCATCAGTGGCATCTGTGTTTGAATGATCAAAGTACTATTCTACACAATACTTTCGAAGAGTATTTAGAAGGTAAATTATTCTTATTTATAATAGAACTTTACAGTTCTATAGTGTGATTTGAAGACTATTTAGAAGTGAAACAACTGGAAAAATGCCATATCCAAAGCCTCTCACTAAACATCCATCAAGCGAAATGTCAAAAGCCCCGAGGATCACCTGTGCCAAAATCAGCAGGCTCTGCCCAATCCCAGGCCACAAATAGTCTAATCAAAAGAAATTGCACCACTCCTTTAAAGTGTTCCTTCACTTCTCAGGAATGATTTTTCTAGACAAGCCACTTCTTTTCCTCTTACCAAGTCAACCACAATTGATCTTTATTCAGCCATAAGCCATTAACCCAATGGGAGGCTTTGCTTGAAATCACTTGTGTTATATATTTATATATATATATATATATATTCCAGATACAAAATTGAATGTGAAAGTGCTAAGTCTTTTGCTGTACAGCACACTGTGTGGTATATAAAAGGATATCCCCTTGCTAGAAGCAGTCTAGTCTAAATTCCTGAGATCCATGCTATAGCTCTTCACTCAGATGCTTCTTGAATTGTAGATTGGATGTGTCCCTATTAAAATTATTTGAAGTTCTTCCAGTCGAAAGAAAGGTTCAAACAAATATATGGGATGAGTATTTGACCCAACTTGTATTAATATATTTCCCCATGGAAAAACCACATTATATCTGTGAGTTTACTTTTACCATCACCTAATCTTTATCCAGCTATACTTTTTATTTTATTTTTTATTTTATTTTGTCATGCATGTATGAGAAATCAAATATAAGTATAAACATAACAGATAAACATATAGTATAAACAGGTATAAGTATATACATAATAAATGAATACAAGTAAATGGGAACAGTAGGACAGGGACGGTAGGCACGCTGGTGCCCAACAGACTTCTTAGGAATGGAGTGAGGTCCACGGTAGACTGTTTAAGGTTAAAGTTTGGGGGGGTGTTGAGGATGTAACAACAGAGTCTGGTAGTGCGTTCCAGGCATTTACCACTCTGTTGCTGAAGTCATATGGTATTTTCTGCAATCGAGTTTGGAGCGGTTTACTTTAAGTTTGTATCTATTATTTGCCCGTGTGTTATTGTGGTTGAAGCTGAAGTAGTCATTGGTAGGTAGGACATTGTAGTAGACAATGTTGTGTACTAAGCTTAGGTCAGACCGTAGGCTGGTCTACTGGTCCTAGATAAGGCCTGCAATGGGATCAAATGTTAAATCTTGATGTACGTAGGGATATAGCTAGCAACTCTGCTATAATGAACACACATACTATTTTTTTTACCATCCCCACAAATTTTTACCATGCCGTCATGCCTTCATATATATAAAAAAGGGTGTTTACGCTAGTTCTTCAGATTCTCTACCCTCAGTGGTGTGGATGGGACATTTTCATAATATTCTGCTTCAAAATACTTCAGTTTCAGTGGTAGTATGCTACCAGCACGGACAGGTTCTGCTGAACCGGTAGTAAAAAAAAGCCGATGATCAGCTGAATGAAGACAAAAGCGCAGGATCGGCCCTCCACCCACCCCTGCACTTTTCCTCTCCTTTATCCTTTCAGCCGATTGGCGCTTCAGGTCTCAGCTGGTGTGGGGAAAGCTGTGTGCCAGCATTAGGCAAAGCACCCCACTAAGCCACGTCCACCAAGCCACGCCCACCAAACCAGTGGTAAAACAATTTGAATCCTTCTACTGTTCAGTATATCTTCAAATGCCAAAGTTGAGACAGTCAGACATGTATTCCTGAAAAGCCCTTTTCATATTCAAAGGAATAAGCTAATCTCACTTATTACATATTATTTAGACTGGCCCCAAAAGACAATTGAGTCTTTGGGACAGTTGGGTTACAATGATCGGTATTGTGAAGTTTCCAGAAAAATGGCTAAATGTTGTAATAGCCATTAGAAGCTGAAGGTCTCTAGACATGCTTAGTTTCTGAATGGGGTTTTTATGTTGTATGCTTCTTTTTAACCGGGGTGGGGGATAGAGGTTGGTTTGTTACAATAAATAAATAAATAGTCCTGGCCTTACTTCATTTTCATTGTCATGCAGCTAGACCCTTTAGAGAGAAAAGATTTTAAAACCATACGTAAATACCTCCAAAACAACTTTCACTCAGTTCAAAGACTGAAAATCTGATTTATTCCATTTTAACTTCAATTTTGAAGTTACACAATGGACCCATTCATCTACTGAAATGTTTAACCCAGCCTATTCCTGAAGGCTCCAGGCAGAAAACAGAATTGGAAACTATAATATAGCATTATGCAAAGTGCTGCAAAAGCAAGTATAAGGCTAAAAATTTGCTAAGGCTAAAAATGCGAGCAGAATACAGCAGCATATTTATAATATTTTTTTAAAAAAAAATCAGTGGAAAGGCAATATAACCCAAGTTTGAGCTCTAAACAATCATTAACTTAGATCTGACTCAGATGAAAAATAAATAATGGATTTGTGTTCTTATCTGTTCGTAAAAATAACATCTTGGTTAGGACAAATACCAATCGATCTTAACTTCACAGCACTCAACAAACACAACAAAACCAATACCTTTTTTCATTACTAAATTTTACAGCACACTTAGGCTGATGGTTAGAGAATAAAAAGTAGAAGAGCAAAAAGAAAAGAGCTCATTGTTTCCAGTGTAGTGGACAAATTTCAAAGGGAAGAGAAAGTTCTTTGGAATATGAGGTACATGGTAAGATTGCCCAAGGCGTACATATTTTAATTGTGATTAAATAGTGCCTTCTGCACAACACCCAGGCAGCTCCTTACCTTTCTTTAATTAGCTGCATTTAGTGTGGGTTTAATGGTCAGTGAATATGGGTGTTAATTTGCGTAAATTAACATGTCATTTCCATATTTACTTCAAGATATTTAGTTGCATTGCTATTACCTTTTGTAGCTTTATTTTCCTAATTAATGTAATGGACGACAGACCACAATTCGCACTGAGCTTGCTTTGTTATCTCTCTTTCATTAAAAAAAAAAAAAGAGAGGGAATGAAAGAGATTCCACGCAGAGGTCTTTCTTTAAAAAGCAGTAATTTTATCTTCTGCATTTTCCTGTCACCACTAACTTCCTCCTGCTTTTATTTCCCTTCCTATTCACGAAAGCAAGCTGGGTGTATTCTTAATGCAGATATTTCAGGTAGTCCTCAACTTACAACAGTTCATTTTGCAACCGTTTGAAGTTACTTCACTGAAAAAAGGGACTTATAACCGTTTTTCACACTTATGACCGGTTGTTGCAGCTTCCTCATGGTCACATGATCAAAATTCAGACCCTTGGCAACCGATTCATATTTATGACAGTTGCAGTCATGTGATCCCCTTTGGTCACCTGACAAATGAAGCCAATGGGGAAACCAGATTTGCTTAACGACGGTATTACTTACTTAACAACTGCAGTGATTCGCTTAACAGATGTGGCAAGGAATGTCGTAAAACGGGACAAAACTCACTTAACAAACGTCTCACAGAAATGTTGGGCTCAATGATAGTCCTAAACTGTAATGCCTCCCTGTTTCAGTGTCAGTGATGAGAAAAGAGGCAGGAGTCTCCATTCCTGAATTTTTCTCACCCAGCCACAGGAAAAACAGCAAGAGAAGAAAACTCACAGGTGCAGCCAAGGAAAGCTGCAAAAGGACAATGGGTGGCTGCCTTGCCTTTGAATTCAGCAAGAGACAGCCAAGGAACATAAAGGTAATCTCTTTGTTGCAATTCAGCAGGATTTTAGCAAGTGGAGATACTAACTTAATTACCCCTGCTCCTTCAATGCACTGAAGTGCTGCAGCAGGCTATAAATCAATACCTCAGGTCACATTGCTAAAAGCATGGAAAAAAACAGGTTTTTCTCTTATTCTGGCATGTTGATCATTCTCACAGAGGTGTCTCTGGAGGTCAGGATCGGATGAGAAATAGAACAGCCATTGTGGAAGGATTACTAGAATCATTAATTATTCCTATAATTAATTATCCCTATAATTAATTACCTAGAATAATAATTAGTTATTTAAAATCACATTCACACAGAAATTGATCATTTCCTATGGGTAGGTATAGGAAGTAACATTCCCGGAACACCTTGAAAGCTGCTTTACATTCTGGGAACCTCATCTCTGAGTCAATTTATTGTGCGTTAGGGTTTTTCGGGAGGAACCTGTGTGCATGTGTGTTACTGCAATATGTGTTTGGTTCCTGAAGTGCACCTTTCCAGCAAACCATAGGTAGATCAGTGGTGGGATTCAAACATTTTACTACCAGTTCTGTGGGCATGGTTTGGTGGGCATGGTGTGGCGTGATGGGCGTGGTGTGGCTTGGTGGGCATAGTGTGGTTTGGTATGCGTAGCAGGGGAAGAATACTGCAAAATCTCCATTCCCATCCCACTCCTGGAGGAAGGTTACTGCAAAATCTCCATTCCCTCCCCACCCCACTATCCTGCTTTCCAGCTCTGTTCTCCTGTGCAGGGCAGCAAAAGAAGACCCAGCTGATCAGCTTGGACTTGGGAGGCAGAGAAGAGATGGGAGCAGGGCCAGTCAGAGGTGGTATTTGCCAGTTCTCCGAACTACTCAAAATTTCCGCTACCTGTTCTCCAGAACTGGTCAGAACCTTCTGAATACCACCTCTGATATAGATCACATCTGATTTCAATAAAATCCTGGAAGCTCATTATAGTAAAGATAAGATTTTTTTCATTTGAACATACGTCTGCTCTGGGCTGATGTGATTTTCAATTTTATCTGCTGAGCTAGAGAATTTACAACCTCCTAGAAGAGAAATGAGTTCTTGGGAACTCCTCAAGATATAGGGGGAGGGGAGGGCTGTTTCTAGCCAAGAGGGGCTTGGCATCCCTTCCTGATAGCTATTGTCAGTGGGAGGTTTTTAATTCTGGTTCACCTGGCTGAGCTGGTGCCTGCAAATATATCTGCTGCTTAGCATTACGTACCGTATGTGCAATATGCACAGCCAACATTTGGCTTATATGGGAAGGAAAGTCAGCAAGTTCCTGAGGCTCATGACTGCTGAATGTTTTACCCTTTGCACCGTGTTCTGCATGAGCATCACTTTGTTCCCAGGTGACCTTGTGCTTGTTCACCTGGACAGGAATGAAGAAGCCCAAGAGGATGCTTAATGTGTTCCAGTGCAAAATTTGAAAGTTGAAGAGAACTCCGCTTCTGGGAGGTCTCTTCAATGGAAAAATAGAATGGCCTGCTGTAAATCAGGTGAAATAATAAACATACACTTCCCACTTTATTCTGATTATTATTCCTATTATGCCAGGCAAGAATTATTATAATGGGGAGGGAAAAAAATCAATAAATGACAATACTTAGAATTGTATCCAGCACGGTCCATCCTAATTATGACTCATCCCAATTATCGCAGTTGAATATTTTGGAGTAGGGTTGGGAAAAGTGTTGGCCCTCCAGATGTTGAATTGCAATTCCCATCGTCTCTCATAATTAAATGTACAGTTTGTTAAGGCTGATTGGAGTTGGCCTTTCATATTTTAATAATCACTCATTGCACATTCCTATCATCAACGTAGCTTTTGAATTTCGCAATCATCAAAGGCAGCCCAGTGATTATATTATTATAGTTGACTAATGGAGAAATCACCAGGATAATTGAGGATGCTTATTTATGAGGATGAGTTCAAAGCTAGTTTGGGGTCTCTGTGACTGCACAGCATTAACTGTGGATCATTGTAATTATATTTTTGAAATATTTAGCCCCTCTTAGCTCCCCTTTATAAAAACTACAGGTAGTCCTCAATTTACAACCATTTGTTTAGTGATGGTTTGAAGTCACAACGGCACTGAAAAAAGTGACTTATGACTGCTTTTCACACTTACTACAGTTGTAGCATTCCCAATGATTGTGGAATGAAAATTCAGGCACTTGGCAACTGGCATGTATTTATTACAATTGCACTATGCTGGGTCATGTGATCACCATTTGTAGCCTTCCCAGCCAGCTTTCGACAAGCAAAGTCAATGGGGAAAGCTGTTCTGGCCAAGGCTTCCTGAGACAGTAACAATCACACTTTGTTCCCAAAAATCTTTTTATTTTATTTCAATGGCTGTGAATTAATTACATGCATTCACAGCCCGTAATGTGTCCCAAACAGTTTATGAATAGTCCAACAGACGTCTGCCACAGTCTTTCAGGATAATGATGATAAGCACCCACCTTGAAATCTCCCTTGAAATGCTGCCAACGACTAAATTGCCAATTAACTGTACAAGGCCAAATGGAGAACAAAGTCAACATGGAGCTTAAACCAACCAGAACGAACAAAGTTGCTTCCTGCAAAAGCTTATGTCCCTTTGCTCCTCCTTTATGTCTTATGGGAGGGGCCAATCATCTTCAAGCCTTACTCCCAAGTCACCCCTTTTGTCTTAACTGTTCTTGCCTTCTGGCAGCTCTGTGCAAGTGTGCACTGGGAACCGGCTCCCCCTGTTCCTCTGCCTCGCTAATGTCAGATTCTGGAGGCTCTGGAATTCACACATAACTCTCAGATGGCCCTGGCCCCATCTCTATGTCAGACACAGAACCCTCCCCAGACTCCAGAACTGGCCCATGTTCCTCCCCATTGTCTGACTCTGATGCTGCCAGCGCCGCAGGTCTCCGGCAGACCACAACAAAAGCCAGATTTGCTTAACAACCACACAATTCACTTAACTACTGCAATTATTTGCTTAACTATGGCTGCAAAAGTGTCATAAAAAGGGGTTAAACTCACATAACAATTGCCTTGCTTAGCAATGGAAACTTTGGATTCAGTTGTGTTCATCAGTCAAGGACTACCTGTATTTGAACTTATTTAGATTTTTATTTTAGACACTTGAATACAAGAGGAAATAAAGATGTTGAGAGAAGGATGCAATGGGTTTGTTTTATTTCCTCTTTGGGTGGAACGGAGTTATGGATAGCTTTGTTTCTTTGGAACTGTGGCAACTTGCTAATGTTTTGCCCTTGGCATTGCTGCAAGAATAGTGGTTTGGAAAGACTGATGTATAGAAAAAAGGATATCATCTAAAGAAGGAGAATATTTGTAGCTCAGAGCTTGCTTGTTATCTTGTAGACGTTTCATTATCCAAATTAGGTAACATCATCAGTGCTAATAAGGAGTATGGTTTGCTGTCAGAATATCTCAAAAACCATCAACAGACTATGACAACCACATGGAATCATGTAGTATGCAAGCCAACTAAAGTCCTTCAAAACATCCTAAGCAGACCAAAAAACCCAGCAACCCCAGAAAAAAAAATCCAGAAGTAATCTAAAACATACAATGTAATGACCATGACAGCCACTATATAGGACAAACAGGCACAAGAGTGGCAGAACACATCCGTGAACACCAACTAGCAGTCCAAAGACATGATGAAAACTCCTTAATTTCACAACATAGAAATAGATGTAACCATACTTTCAACTGGGAAAATGTGACTGTCCTAGACCAAGCCAAGTCCAAAAACATCAGAGAATTTCTAGAAGTCTGGCACTATGACAAATTAGCCATCAATAGATACCCTGTTTTCCTGAAAATACGACCTACCCTGAAAGTAAGTCCTAGCTTGGTTTTTACATGTGCACCCAATATAAGCCCTATCCACAAAATAAGCCCTAATTGAGATCCTGCACACTCCAGAGTGCATGGGTAAAAATTAAACTAGGGTGGGGATAGGCTGGTGGAGCTGCCCTACTACTGTACCTTTGGACAGTTGTATCCAAGCCATGCACACCCCAACACCTGCCTTGCTAGCCAATTTCTTCTGCAGCTGGCAAGGCTTTCCTGAAGGCCTCTGTAGCTGATAACAAAGCTCTGGATCAATATGGAGTTCTGTTATCGGCTGCAGATGCCTTCAGGAAAGCCTTGCTGGCCACAGAAGAAGTTCCTGAAGGGCAAAAAGAAGGCTGGGGGTGACGCACGCAAGTGAGGTTAGTCAGTGGATGACATCCCCCCCCCCCCCAAAAAGACCTGGTGCCTTTTTTGGTGGCAAAAATATATAAGACAGGGTCTTATTTTCGGGAAAACATGTTACATAAACATTAACAACATCTATAGACTATGCAAAAGAGACAATCAACCAGCCAAAAAGGGAACAAAAAGACCCAAGCATCTCTCCACTAATAATCAGCACCCAGGTCAGCATAGATTAACTTCAAGTGTTGGGCTTCAACAACACTACTGCCGAAATGAAGCCCGACACATAGTCACGTCCTCCAGATTGGGGCGAGTGATCCTTCCTGACGACCCCGGGTTGATGACAGCTGACGATGCCAAATGCAACCTCTTTTCCCCCTGTCAGGTGTAACCAATGCTACCGATGAAATGAAGCTCGATACGTCATCGTAGCTACCAGCCAGGAGACTAATGGATCATCTGTTCGGCATGACCGGCTGCAGGGTTGCCCAGTCAACTGTTCAGCGTTTTGCAACTATCTCAGCAAAACGCCTGTCTCTTTCTCAACACGCCCAGCCGGGGAACATTTCGAAAGATAGTATCAGCTGGTCAGCATGTCATATGGGGGATCGGGGTAGAGAGAGACCTGGGATAAAGGGCAGGTATTATCTGAGAGCTTTTACACCGTAGATAGAATGCGGGTGGGTGACGGATGTTGGGTAGTTATCAGGGGCAGGTGTTAGCTAATGATTGGGGGTGGAAAGGGATTATAAAAAGCGCTGAGAGGCAGACTCTCTTAGCGCTGGCTTTGCTCGGACTTACCGTTTGTTGCTGCTGTTGGAGGAAGCCAAAGTAAACACACATTGCTACATCAGGACCGTGAGTAAAGTGTTTTATTGAACCAGTTTCAGCGACCTCCTGTAGGAGCTGACACCAAGATTAGCATCAGACCAACAATCAAGTAAACAATGCCCTAATTAAGAAACTGCAAAGGAAGCCCACAGTAAACAGCTCAACCGAAGAACCACCAAGATCACTCCCCCCAACAACTGACAGGACACACCCCTAGAATATAAACTGACAGCAAACCACTAGCTGGCACTGATGATGTTACCTAGTAGTGAAATTTCTGCAAGAAAAAAAGCAAGCTCAGAGAGCACCAAGGATCCCTAATATCTATAAAAGTACTTGAGGTTTTTCCATGGGAAACCAGGGATGGGATTCTACCAGTTTGCACCTATTTGCTAGAACCGGTTGTTAACATTCCAAGCAGTTCGAAGAACTGGTTGTTAGAAGAAATTACTGGCCTAATCCTGTAAGGAAGGCAGGAAGGAAACATTCTGGTGTTGCTTACAGAAACTGCCTCTCCGTTAACTCTTATTACATTCTTGGCAGGACTAGACTTCCTGTCTCAGGAACTTCTCTGGAGTTTTTTTTCCCCTCCTTTGCTGGTACTTTGCTTGTGTGGAGTGACCATTCAAAGTTACAATGGCACTGAAAAAAGTGACTTATGACTATTTTTCACACTTACGACTGTTGCAGCATCCCCACAGTCATGAGAGGCCAGGCGAGGAGATGCGTGCCTCGATGTAAGTGATATTGAGTTGGCCACGCCCAGCTAATAACATGACCACCAAGCCATGTCCACCCAGTCACATGACCACCAAGCCACACCTACCACCTAAGCCATGCCCACAGAACCGGTTGTTAAAATTTTTGAATCCCACCCCTGTGGGAAACTCATAGCTGCCGTGACAAAGCATGTATTATTAGAAAAGACTCTTGACTTCCTATTCTCATTGTGCTGCGAGTTAGGTTGTTTGATAAAACTACTAATAAACCTGTGGGCAATTATAATCCTGCCTCCAACTTTGTATGGCCAGCTTGCATTCATTGCTATATGCTGAATGCAGCGTCTGAAGAGGAAGCTTAGGACCAGTGGTTGTTTATGGACCAGGAACATTGGCAGAGTGGGTCAAAAAAAGTAAAAATCAACCATGCAATCCAAGTCTCATCCTTTTCTTGTGAATGTTGGGCAGTAGAATCACGACTAGTATCTTTTAACAATGTTCATAATATTGTACTGCTGTTAGATCAAGATAGCTTCTCCTGTATATATGTATGTATGTGAACAAAAGTTTGCACATACACCATTATAAATTTAAAATATACCAAAAATGGATCAGTTTTATTGCCATTTTTCCATACTTTCAAATTTAGAAATAGTGAAGGGTCAATGATAAAAAGACATATATTCTCATTTCCCACAAAACTGCTTTCAGCACAAGATTTTTCTGAACTTTGTATATTTTAATAATGAATTTTGCATCCTTTATTAATGTTTATTTTTCTTAAAACTCATTCAGGGATGATGTTCAGCTACATTTTCTCAATCCAGAAATGATCACATTGGAAATTGGAACATTTTCTCAGTTAGTTACATCAAATGTTTGAATCTAATCCAGTAAAGTTCTTGGTTCCCGGTCAGTTAGAAAATGTTACACCATTCAGAGTTTAACCAAAAAACTTTGTCACATCATCTATAAAGCTCCATATAGACTGATAGTGCATAAACATGAAGGCTATCTTGATGGATATTTTTCATGTTTATACTAGTTACAGTGTTAATCAGAGAAGAGGGATGGGTAGAATACCCAGATGAATAGCTTACTAAGAATTTCATCTATTGGAAAGAAATTGTGGTTTCCTGCTATATTTGAACAAGCCAAAAATGCATATTCCTTCATATTTGGCAATAGAAACTCTCCAATATTTCCACTAATATCATAGAGTTAACACATGAAATAAAGAAGATTCCTGTTTTAGGGCATATTCTACATGAGGTGCCCTTTGGTCCATGGATAAATATCAAGGAGTCTAGGACCTCGATGCAATAAAGAATTACAACTTTATTTTCACTAACCTCTAAATGAACTTTAGCTTGCTTTGTTATTGATTTAATGGGTTAATAACAAAGCACATACATTACTATATTATGTAGTTGTTATTTTTCCTATTTTGAGAGCTTCATTTGAGCATCCTATGTATTGTCTATATATTTTATGTATTTAAATACTTTTTTTAGAGATGGGGTCCGTAGACTCAAAACAGTCTATGTACAAAAAGTTTTCTACAGAAAAACAAAGCTCTCATGTCAAGCTCAGTTACTAGTGAGTGTATCCAAGTGATTTTTCTGGCAATAACATGGAAATGGCTTGCCAGTGTCATCTCCTGGGACTTTTAAAAAACCCCTAGCCTTGTCTACAGTCCTGGAATTCCAGACTCTGCCCTTTTCTTAAAACTAACAAGAACAAAGTCTGCCAAGCTTCCAAGATCCACCAAGTTCAGTTAGGTCAGAGGTCTCCAAACTTGGCAACTTTAAGACTTGTGGACTTCAAGTCCACAAGTCTTAAAGTTGCCAAGTTTGGGGACCCCTGAGTTAGGTGATGATGCCTTCTGGAGATGGTGACCGGGGGTGGGGGGTGAGGAGATCATAAGGATTCTCAGACTCATTACAGTATTTTATTCTTTGTGAATCTTTTCTGGCATTGGCTATCTCTCTGTAAGGATTGAGTTGAGCCCATCAAAGCAAGGAAGCTAAATTAAAAATTTAGGTCAATGCCTGGAACACCTGGAATGCACTACCTGACTCTGTTGTTACATCCTCTAACCCCTACACCTTTAACCCTAAACTATCTACTATTGACCTCACCCCATTTCTAAGAGGTCTGGTAAGAGGCGTGCATAAGTGGACCATCATGCCTACCGTCCCTGTCCCCATTTATTCGTACCTATTTCCTGTATTCTTATTCATGTTTATACTTATATCTATTATCTTGTAAGCGACTGATACATCAAATAAATAAATGAATAAAATAAAAATAAAAAACAATATCGAGCACACTGAAACAAATTAAAAGGTCTTGTAATTCAACTTAACTCTAGAATATTTGTTTAAAAATGAAGATGCACCAGTTGCAATCATTCTGTCTACAAATAATATGTGCAATATGACAACATTTTTTTCCAGTTGTTCCAACAATAATGAAGAGGTCACTGTGTCTTTATTTATTTACATAGAAATACATATCCTATGTTGCCGGTGCGTAGGTAGCACTCAAGGCAGTGAACAATTGAAACCATCTAAGAACAATATTTTTAAAAGTACAATATAATAAATACTAAGCCAACATTCAGCAGATAAAAGACTTCCAGCTATATGAAACACATGTACCAATAAAACCAATAGTTGCCTAAACAGGAAAGGCTCTGCAGCTTCCTGACAGGTTAGAACAGATGGCCAATAGTTGCAATACGGTATATGTTAATATCATGTGTACCAGAGGTGGTATTCAGCAGGTTCTGATCAGTTCTGGAGAACCGGTAGTAGAAATTTTGAATAGTTTGGAGAACCGGCCAATACCACCTCTGATTGGCCCCGCCCCCATCTATTCTCTGCCTCCCGAGTCCCAGCTGATCGGCTGGGTCTTCTTTGGTTGCTCTGCACAGGAGAATGGAGCTGGAAAGCAGATTAGTGGGATGGGGAAGGAATGGGATTTTGCAGTACCCTTCCCCTGCCATGCCCACCAAGCCACACCATGCCCATCAAGCCACACCACACCCACCAAGCCATGCCCACAGAACCAGTAGTACATCACACCACTGATGTATACTTAGATTAAAAACAAGAATAGAAGTCTATTTACAAGACAGAATCTTTTCTCTCCCCTTAATATGGTTTTCTTTTCTACCACAACTGTGGGTTGTTGTTTTTTTCATTTTTATATACTTTATCCAATCCTATTATAATGTAGTGTAATTTCAATGTCAATTTTCCTGAAGCCAGGCCATTTCTTAAAACAATGCTATGACCCACCAAGCCAAAATAAACCAGCTTGCCAAGCTAGTAAGAGCATTCTGTTAGGGAACCAAGACTGGGATTATCAAATGCCCAACAGCACGGTGTCTTTTGTTGATGGATCACCAACTGTGTAGATAGATAGTTCTCCATCCCCAGATTTAACTTCCTGCCTTTATATTTTGCAAACGACCAGGAAATATTACACTTGAAACTGAACTCCACAAAATTGATCTCCTTGAATTTGCAATTTACTGTTCTTTAGTAGAGACAGAAGGCAAAAGGCCCCTCAGTGTAGCATTATATCTTTTTAACCAAAGGACTAAAATAATGCCAGCCCTTCCAACAGTTCCATTTCTCTTTGCCTGATGATTAGGAAGACTAATGCTTTCTATCAAAGACTAACCTCCTTCCAAACTTTAAATGGATACATGTGTTAATTGCAGATGGCAACAAAACGCAGTGCCACATGTTTCAATCTGGCATCAGTAGGGAAAGGAGTAAACAAGCTTGGGTAGATTTCCTTCAGAGTGGTCTTTTCCTGTCACACTCAGAATGTGAAATAGAGTCCCGAGCTATTTGACTGTTCCTCCCCACAGGACACAGGTTGCATACCTATAATTTATGACAGCACATCAACACCGGATGAGCTGCCTCTTCTTTCGGGTTGATACTAACTCATTAGCAGGGAAACATGTGACAGGCTGATTGTAGTTTCTTATCTGCATGTTAAATATTGTCAGAATAATTTACGACTGGGCAACGATGATAATAATCATAATGTTTTTTATAATAAGAGAGAGGAAAGGGTTCCCACTTGAGTGAACCTGCTCTGGTGCACATGGTCTGCCTACATCCACCCTCTTCCAAGAAAAAAAAGAACACACACACACACCCGGAATGAAAGAGATAAAGTCCATGAAATGAGTCCAAAGAAATCTTGTGTCCCAAGGGAGGTATCATTAGGGCTTCTAAAAAAGCAAAGATCACATTCAGAAGTCAGACATAATAGCAGTATTCCAGTTTCTGAAAGGCTGCCACAAAGACCAGGGGATCAATTTACTTTTCCAAAGCACCAGAGAGCAGGACAGGAAATAATGGATAGAACCTAATCAAGGAGAGAAGCAGTGGTGGTATTCTACTGGTTCGGCCCGGTTCAAGCGAACTGGTAGTAAAAAATGTTACCGTTCAGCCGAACCGGTAGTAAAAGAACCAGCTACCAGTTTGGCTGAACTGATATTTCTTTTTTTCCTCCCGATGATCAGCTGTGCTGGGATCCCCCTCGCTGTCTTACTGTTTCGCCCAGGAGGCTTCTCTGAGGCCCACGAGGCAAAACAACAACAACAACGGAGCATGGGGGAGTGCTGCAAAAAAGCCACACCCACCTAGCCACACCCACTTAGCCATGCCCACAGAACTGATAGTAAAAATATTTGCATCCCACCCCTGGAGAGAAGCAATCTGGAATGAAGGAGAAACTTCCTAAAAGCGAGGACAATTAACCAATGGAACAGCTTGCCTTCAGGAGTCGTGGGTGCTTCATCAGTAGAGGTTTCTGAGAAGAGAGTGGACAGCCATTTGTCTGGAATGGTATAAGGTCTCCTACTTGACCATGGGGCTCAACTAGAAGACCTCCAAAGTTCCTTCCAGCTCTATTTTGATTGATTGATCCTTTGGAATATGATCGAGCCTTTGACTCTGAAATATTAAGTCTTTTCTGGGCTTTGTATCAAGTTGGGAATAGCTGCTCTAGAAGACCTGGGAATGATAGTGGCTATAGGGAAAGAGAAGACTCAGTGAAGGCAAGAGAGAAATTAATAGTATTTATTCCTATATTATTTGCATAGCCTGTCTTTTCAAGGTTGCCAAAGACAAGAACACACACAAAACATAAATCAAGAGCCAATACATCAAATTTAAAGATAAAAGGCATGGACAAAGTAAAATTAAAATGCGATCAGAAAAAATATAGGCAAGAGTATTAAAATATAAACAATAGTCAGAGTATAAACAAATAATCTGACAAGCTCCAGCCTGATGACACAGAAATATATTACAGTCACCATCAATGATTAAACAAGGCAAGGCTGTAATGAGAGATTTTGACAAATCAAAGTGGCAGCCATGGGGAAGGCCTTTCAAAAACAATTAACTGGCCCTTTTTATTGTGCTGGTAAATGAACTGGAAGTTCCTGAAGCATGTTAACAAAGAGCATGATGCCAGTAGCTTCAAGTACCAGTCTTCTTGTGGACATATTTTGTAGCTCCTAAAGTTACTGGTGGTTAGATAATGTCACCAATGCAGTAGGCATGAGTCTAGGCAGGCTCCAGGAAATAGTGGAGGATGAGAGGGGGCTGCTGTGCTACGGTCCTTGGGGCCATGAAAAGTTGGACATGACGTAGTAACTGAACAGCAAAACAAAGATATTGGATGCTGTTGTGGCCACGATTCCCAAGTCTATGCTGTCAGAGGAAGAAGACCTGGAAGATGAGGAGGAGGAACTGGGAATGCCTTCCTCCCCAGGACCTTCCTCTCTGGCAATGCCTTCCTCCCTGATAATGCCTCAGGTTTCATCAGACAACCGAGAGGAACAGCCTGAGATTAATCAGGAGGAAGGCATATCGGAGCAGCTCCTGACAGGGAGTAAAGAGGAAGAGTGTTGGCTTGATCCTAAGCAGCGTCATAGGGAGAAGCGTGAGCAGCAACGTAGGAGGCGTGGGAAGGTCAGAGAGTGAGCTGAGTCATTGAGCCACACCCCACAGGGGATAAAAGTGGGTGTGTTTTCGGCTGGAACTTTGTACGGGACAAAGTTTAATCTTACTTCAGATTTTCTTCGTGAATGATTTTTGTGGACTGCCTTGTAATTTTCTGTGAGTAGATTTTTATTTGTTATCAGTTCGGACTTGGCAGGCAGAGCATGTTGGAATGCCGAGGATATTATCAATTCCAAAGAATTAACTCTGTGAAGTCCGAGCCAGCTTGCCTGCCTGTGTTTGTGTGAGTTTGTACTCTTTCATCTTTTGGGAAAGAAGAAAAGTGAGACAGAACAGGATGCTATTTAGAAACACAGAAAAAGCAATTGTGTTATCAAAGTATAACTAAAATGTGAATTACTAATGATACTTCTTCCACCATTCTATTATTTCAAAATCTGTATTTCTCATAACAGGAAAGAGCATAATGGTTATTTCATAAATCAGATCCATTCATGATGAAGCAAACAGAAGGCTTGGGTTAACTGAACCTAGATTTATTGCTTCTACTGAATTTTAGCAGAAAAGGAAGGTGTTGATATGCAGACCTTTCCCCACATATTTTGAAAATGTGCCCTGTGAGTTACCCAATTCTCCAAAGCAGCTTTGAAGAGCACAAAAAGTTACACGCAAAAACTCCACTTAGTTGCACTGATGGGAAAATTCCATTGGAATGAAATCAAATCTTCCTGACCAATTCCATCATGTTCACTGAGAGATCTTCCACAGTAGATATGAATGGGTGTTAATATGCATAGCTATATGGAAGGGAAAAAAATAATCAATGAACAATTTATTATATTAGTTTTATCATAACTAATGCTTTATTTCAATGCAAATGTGTTTGAATTAAATAAGATAATTGGCTTCATTAGCAAAGATAGCTTTGGGTAAGTTGTCCTTAACTAAATATTTAAAGTTGACTACAGGGCTTTAAACACTTCTTGTTAATAAGAGTTTTTCGAGCATCCATTCACATTCCTCCGGGCATAATTTATATTAGGAAACACCAGATAGCTTTCAAATGTTCAGTAACCATTTCTCCCAATATATCAATATGATATTAAGGAGTAGTTTAATTTGCTTCTAATTTGTTCAAAAACAAGTGAATTGGAGTGCTAGTTGTGAAGTGGCAGAGAAAGCAATTCCCTTCCAATATTTTGGACCATTTAGTGTAAGTTATGCCATAATCCCACATATATTTCTGGCCAATTTGCTATTTCTGTACTAATTATATTCAACCCTTTGCTAAAAAGTTGTTGACAATGTCACAATAGTTGTACTCAGAAGCGTTTGGAAAAAGAAAAGAGACCTGCTTTTTCCCCCTCCATTTTTATCTAGGTTAACCTTGAATTTTGCTTAGTTCTGCTTTTACAGAAATTTGGAAAGGAGCCTTGGAATCCTATTTCATTTAAATCTCCTGGGGCTGGCTCTGAGAAAATGATAACAATGATAATTGATGGTGTTGACATGATCCATGCTGAAAATTGCACTAGGTTTGGTACATTTATTTCTTGGTTCCCAAATTTATTTATTTATTTATTTATATATATATTTATTTATTTATTATTTATTTATTTATTTGATTTGCCAATTGTTTACAAGATAATAAGTATAAGCGTATACATAGTTGTGAATACATGAAATGGGTACATATAAGAAAAATAAAAGAATAAGAGAAACAATAGGACAGGGACGGTAGGCACGTTGGTGCGCTTATGCACGCCCCCTACAGACCTCTTAGGAAAGGGGTGAGGTCAATAGTAGACAGTCTAAGGTTAAAGTTTTTGGGGTTTGGGGAAGAAACTACAGAGTCGGGTAGAGTATTCCAGACATTGACCACTCTATTGCTGAAGTCGTATTTCCTGCAATCAAGTTTGGTACGGTTAACTTTGAGTTTGTATCTATTGTGTGCTCTTGTGTTGTTATGGTTGAAGCTGAAGTATTCATTGACAGGTAGGACATTGCAATGTATGATTTTATATACCATGTTTAAGTCAGACCGAAGACGGCGTAATTCAAGGTTTTCTAGTTCTAGAATTTCAAGTCTGGTGGCATAAGGTATTCTACAACGAGTAGAGGAGTGGAGAACTCTTCTTGTGAAATATTTCTGTACTTTCTCAATTGTGCTAATATCAGATACGTAATGTGGGTTCCAGACTGATGAACTGTATTCGAGTATTGGTCTAGCAAATGTTTTGTATGCTCTGGTTAGTAGTGTGATATTACCAGAGACAAAGCTACGTAGGATTAGGTTAACAACTCTTAATGCCTTTTTGGCTATGTAGTTGCAGTGGGCTCTAGCACTTAGATCATTAGAAATGAGTATTCCAAGGTCCTTTACAGAGCTTGGATCATCAACAAGATCTTGACTATTTAGCTTGTAATTTATTTTCTGATTTTTTTTTTGCCAATATGTAAGACAGAGCATTTATTTGTTGAGATTTGAAGTTGCCATTTGTTTGACCATTCTGATACATAGTCAAGATCTTTTTGTAGGGTAGCAGTATTGTCTGTGGTATTGAACAGCTTTACATCATCAGCGAAGAGAACGCAATTGCTCTTAA
Source organism: Notechis scutatus (assembly GCF_049901735.1). Taxonomy (NCBI): domain Eukaryota; kingdom Metazoa; phylum Chordata; class Lepidosauria; order Squamata; family Elapidae; genus Notechis; species Notechis scutatus. The sequence continues at coordinate 147,344,645 of NC_142011.1, read as the reverse complement.
TATGATCACAGAGGTCATTTATGTAGAGTATGAAGGTCCTAGAACACTGCCTTGGGGGACACCACTATTGACAGGTACTGGATTTGATACTTACTTTTCATCATATTATTAATACAAGATGCGAACTTAGCCAGTTGTGTTTTATTCACTAAAGCATAGCTATGTCATGGATCAACTAATGGATAAACTCTGGAGTCCTCTGAGTTTGTTGTTTGCTTGTAGATGTTTCATTACCCAGTTTAACCCCATCAGACGATGTTATCTAGTTGTGCAATGAAGCATCTGCAAGCAAACAATCAAGTTCAGAGAGCACCAAGGACTCCACAGCTCAATCCTGAACTACAAGATTCTCTTGTATTGGATTGGATAAATCCCATCACATGATCAAATGCATCTTATGGCAAGGAAGTTAACCCTTAAAGTCAAAAAGGTATAGAAAGAATTCGCTTAGGACAGCCACTGTAATGTTTAGGAACTTTAAACAAATTTATTTTTGATACAATACTCAAGGGTGGAGAAATGAATTATTTAAATTGTTCCCCTTCTGTTCTTTCTCCTAAAATGTCAAATATTCCACAAGTCAAGTTACTGGGCAGAAGGATAACAGAATGTGAGTTTTACGCTTTTATATTTAATTCCCTGGTAAACTATAACTAGAGTCATGAATTTACATTGCCTCTGTAGTTACACTGATTGTTTCCATGAATCTATTAATATGGTATTAAGTTTGGAGAGCTAGATATCTAAAATACAGCATACTGCATTGGAACAGTATTATGGACACATAGCATAAAGATTCTGCAGATTAGAAATGAGCCATTCCTATTTCAAAGTACCCCAACCATGCCAAATTTATACTTGATTAAATGTGAGGGGGGAAATGTGAGGAGATTATATACTGTATGTAACTGGAACAGTTCTGAAGACATTTCATGAAAATCTGCAAAGGGGATGGTAAGAAAATATTGCATGCTGTTTCTATTTATAAACAATATACTGTACATTTTATCATTTTTGTGATAATTCCATAAATACTGTACTAAACTATACTAAATAATACTGTGATAGGCTATATATTGTAATAGCTGTTTTGGCTGTTAATGACATAAAAGCTTTGAAAAATTATTCCCCTGTCTAAACATGGAAAATGAAGACAGACATTTAGAAATGATGAGAGAAACTTTGCACTAAATGGGCTAGAATATATGAAATTGAATATGCTTCATAGGTTTCTGTGAAACCAAAAATGATATCAAAAGCTTCAAATTTAAGTCAGAAGTTACCAGTATCTAGTGTGCAAAATATTTCAGTAACATATTATTAGGTTTTTTTCCCTTCTTTCTCTCTCTTTCATCTATGTATTTATTGTTAAAATATTGAAATACAAAGAAAATAGGAAAAAGTAAATATTGAAATACAAAGAAAATAGGAAAAAGTAAATATTGAAATACAAATAAAGGGGGAAAGAGGGAAACAAAGAGAATGATTAACAAAACACTACTGCATATACTGCAATGGCAAAATTGGCTGTACAGAATCCCTCCTAATTCATCTAAAGCAGTTTTCAAATTTGGCAACTTTAAGACATTAAAGCATGCTGGCTGGGGAATTCTGGGAGTTGAAATCTACATATCTTAAAGTTGCCAAGTTGCCAGAATTTTGAAGCTGACTGCTGGGTCATCTTTCAAATGTGCAATCAGCAAGGCAGGTTTCTATCTGGTCATTTCCAAAGAATTAAAAAATAAGTAAACAAAGACTTGTTACATACGCGGCGCCTTTAGAAGCTGGGAACTTCCTGCTTGATCTTGGTCAAAAAGCAGAAAAGTAACTTGTGCACAAAATGCTATGGGAGCTGAAGCCAAGATGGCAGAACAGGGCAAGAGATGCTGTCATTGGAAAAATGCTCACAAGAGCATTTAATACCTATTACTACCTATTACTATTATTAGGTATTACTAATAATATCTATTACTCTTTTATAGCCAAATTGATTGGATGTAAAAAGAGGCCAGGAGATACAGAAATAAATGCAGAACACCAAAGTCACTCATGCAGTTGCAACTGCTAAGATAAAAAACATAAAATCCATTTATTTTATATTGCTTCATTCCCTTCAAAAGGAGAATCTCTATAATTCCTATAATATATAATTAATATAATATAAGTAATATATAATTCCTATAAGTAGTAAATAAAAAAAAAGTCTTGAGGAACGAAGGAAAGAGAATTCTACATTCTTGCCACCCATAAACTTTCAAAAACTCATGATAGTTGGAACAGAAAATTCAGAACATGAAGGGCTTTGGGAATTAAACACATTTCCGAGACTCACTGGGAAGAAATGGCAGACTGAAGATGGCTCTTCATAATTTCTCTCTGGACAAGGAGGGGAATTGAGATTGCCCACAAGTACTCCAGATAGCTGTTCCTTGTGATGAGATTGCAAAACAGCTGTCTCCAAAGGGTTTAGAGCTCTGGGAGATGAAGAAATAACCATTTTGCTCCAACCATGGTTGGTGCCTTTGAAAGACATTGTGTTCATATGCTTCCTTTTTCTAATCACTTTTGGAAATTACTTGTTCTCTGATTTTCAGTTACCTCTTTAAAAGCCAATGGTGTGAATTTCATTTTAAAAGTTTTACAATACATGTGTTTTTGGACTATGCAGTAAAAGGCTAGTTAGTATGTGGATTTTGGAAAATTAACAACAGATTAATCCAGGGGGATATGGAATTATAGTTTTGAATTATTTAGAAGATATTTTCTCATGGAAAAATGGAGATTGCTTTTGTTTTGTTTTTGTTTTGTATTTTGTTTTGTTTCATAATAAGGACATCTTGAGGATTGGACACTAAAGCCAGAGAATAAAGAAAATGAAGCTGAAATCCTTTGTGCAAATTTTTGAATAATTCTCAGCCAAGCTTTTTGACAGAATGGATCAAACTCTTCTAATAAAGTTGTAAAACAAGAATAAGCTCTGATGGATGTCTAAGAAATTAATTTGAAGGAGATACAAATGGATCTGCTAAATAACTTATTCCCTAAAGGAGATGAACAGATATTAAATCAGGAAACTGATTTGGATAAGTCTTTTTTCTCATGTATATCCAAAAAAGCTCTGCTAAAACTTGGAAAGACATTTTTGGAAGCAACAAACCAAAGGATAAACTTTGCTTATTGATACAAAAGAACTCTGTTAAAGTCCTGAAGGATTTTTGGCTTGAAACACAGATAATTAGCAGATTATCTCTGGGACTTTATTTTTTTTGAAGGAGTTAAAGACGTTTTTTTTAATTGAGAGGGGTATATAGGGTTGGCTTGCTTAATCAAGGTTAAAAGAGGGAAATAGTATATCCAGTTATCCTTGCTGAATTTTTGCTGACAAAGATTGATTTGAAGGGAAAAGAAATATTATATTTTATTTAGAGATAGTGATGCTACTAAAATTATTTTTTTCTGTTGGGATAAAGGAGGAAATCACTTCTTTTTTGTTTTTTCTTTGCTGTTTCATACATACCCCTTTTTTCTTGTATTTTTCCATTTGTATTTTTTTTAAATTTATATTGTCTTTTTTCATTTAACATTATCAATAAAATTATTTGAAAAAAAGCATAACGAGATGTGTAATCTTCGCAAGCCTATTCTTAGTGACAAATATTCTCCCAGGTATTTTTCAAAGAAGCCTACCTACATGGCTTACTTTAACAGTGAAAACATACCTTCATTTACTACAGGAATATTTGGTGAAGCACTACAATGAATAGGATAGCACTTCATCAGGATAGACTTTTCTGAAGTTTAGAAGTTCGTTCTAGTTACCAGCCTACTTAATGAAGACCCAGATTGTTGGGGGCAATATTCTCACTCTGTAAACTGCTTAGAGAGGGCTGTAAAGCACTGTGAGGCTGTATGTAAGTCTAAGTGCTATTGCTATTGCTATTCTCAACAGGATAAGATTATGAAGTAGAAAAGCGCACGTGTCTACCGTCCCTGTCCTATTGTTTCTTTTTCTTTTTCTTATATGTATCCATTTCATGTATTCATAACTATGTTTATACTTATACCTGTTGTCTTATAATCACTTGACAAAATAAAAAATAAAAAAATTGCTTTATAGTGACTGTAAGATCATAGCTGAGAATGCTTTCATATTCTGGAAGCAGAACTATGCTCTTTGGTGGCCTCTCTGCTTGGTTAAGGGTATGCCCTACTCACCAGTGGTGGAATTCAAAATATTTTATTACCGGTTTTTGTGGGTGCGCATGGAACATTCTAAAATGGGCAATTTTAAGCATGAAAATGTACCTTACCATCAGCGCTGGTGAGTAAAACAGCTGAGGCACGGCCATCTGCTCTGCCTTGCCTATCAGCTGAGCTACAAACAAAGGAAATATAAGGACAGGAAAAGGTGGGGGTGGGGTGGGGCCAACTGCTAACTGGCATTCCCGGATCACTAGAACCGGTGCGAACTGGCAGCATACCACTGCTGCTACTCCCCCTCTTTAAAGCTACGTTAACACACACAATAATGTCAGTGAATGATACCCAAGTTTGCTTTGCCTCACAGTTCTTCACAAAAGAACAATTCCTTTTAGTCTGAGCAATACATACTAGTGAAATTAAAAAAAAGAGAGAGATTGCAAGAAAACATAAGTTGGGGGAAGGGGAAGACTTGTTTCCAAAGCTCTGAAAACAAATGAAAGGATGGGAGACAAGAGACCTCACCGACGGAAATGACATAGTCGGAGAAAAGTGCAGACCACTGGAATAACAAGCTTGCTGTCAAAACACAGCCAAAAGATCTGAGTTTACTGAGAATTACAGTATCATTATCAGTGACATGGAGGAAAAAAGATAAGAGCAGCTTAACTACTGCCTGTCAGTGTCTGTGCCTAGTTCAGCACCCAGCTTAAATAGCTCTCCGCCAGCTGCCTGTGGATACATACCCAGTATTACATGGTAATGCAAAAGTTGCAATGCCAAAAAAAAATAAAAAAAAAAAAATTCCCCTCCCTTTCTCTGAACAAAGGGACAAAAGTTGAAAGCTTCCATGAGGCAGTCATGGAGATCACAAGGCATGAAAGCAGTTGGCTTGTTATGGCTGGAGCACCGGCTTCACTGGCTCATGCTGTGTAACGGAGATGGAAATTCATGGAAAAGGTCTACCTGTGTGGTCACTAAGCACTGTCAACAACTTGATGGCAGATAATAAAGAGAGATGAGATTAGGCAACTGTGAGTAGGACTTAGAATAATGAAGCTTTACATTTAAGTTTTCCATTCCTTTGGGTATTCATTTTTTAATTAAATGGCTAATAGCAATAGACTTAGACTTGATATAACGCTTCCCAGTGCTTTTACAGCCCTCTCTAAGTGGTTTACAGAGTCAGCCTATTGCCCCCAACAATCTGGGTCCTCATTTTACCCATCTTGGAAGGATGGAAGACTGAGTCAACCTTGAGCCTGGTGAGATAGGAAAGGCTAGAAAGTGAGAAAGTGACAGTTAGATATTAAATAAAAGAAGGTCTGTCTATTTCTAGAAAGCATATTGAAATGTCTTAGTCACTGAAAAAAACCACTCCTATAAAGCTGGAGTGATGTGTTGCTATGGGCCATAACATTCATCTTTACAGCCACAATCCTAAACACACTCACTACAGCTTTTCCCAACCTGATGTTCTGTAAGGCATCCCCAACAAAGTAGCTGTGCCAAATTTAGCCTAGATAAAAGAATTAAATATTTCCATGGGAAAGCAGTCAGTGTCATCACAATTGGATGCAACATTCTTTGTTCAAATATGTTATTTGTTTAAAAGATTGAGGAGGACATGTTCCCAATTTCTAGTTCCGAAATCCACTGATCAATCTAGATTTATGCCATGAACGGCTTTCTGCATAATTAGTGACACCTTGAATTACCCCCAGAAAATCATTGGTAACCAGTGCAAGCTTATTCATTAGGCTCCATCCAAGTGGTCTTCAAGGACAACCTCATGTATTGTACTGTACTGTACTGTACTGTACATGCAATGTGACTGAAGCATGAGAGACCATGAGAAGGAATCTATGGTTCGGGAAAGGATACAATTCATACAGCAAATCTTGCCAAATCTTTCCATTTTTACAATTACGACAACTGTAATTTCCCTCATCTTGACATAACTTTTTAAACTTCATTCCATGTCTATGGAGATTCTCAGTCATCCAGGTCATAGTTGTCCCAAAGGTGCTTTTTCAAAAGGCAACTGGACACTCTTGTTTTTGTTTTTCTTTGAAGATATTTACTTTTCACCCAAGAAGCTTTTTCAGCTCTGACTGGATAGTGGGGAATGGAAGGATTTATACTCTTTGCAAACAGTTGGTCATTTGCATTCTTTTAGAGAGTCATTGAGGCCACCTGGAGGTTTATCTGTGTCATCAGGGTCACCTGAGTGGTGCAAATGGGTGTGGAGTCTTCTTGGAACTGTTGAAAGGACTGTGTTGTAGACTGGAGATGGATGATGTTGTATCTCACCCCCCTCCCCCGCTGTTGAGAAAGGGCCGTTCAATTTTGATATAGATTGCCGTTGTCATGCCATTGTCTTAACATAGTTATTTAGAAATAATATATAATTCATATTTCTCATGGTGATACCCAGCTATTTTCTCAATATTAAAATTCATTTTCTTCAATTCCCTTTTACGTCAGGAAATTTCCAAAGTTACTAAAGAAATATACATATTCATATACATAGACACATAGACACATAGACACATAGACACAAAGACAGATACATATATACATATATACATATATACATATATACATATATACATATATACATATATACATATATATATATATATATATATATATATATATATATATATATATATACACACACATACATAGATAGATACATAGATACATAGATACATAGATACATAGATATATAGATATACACAAAAACAAATATATATACATCTGTATACATTCTAGCATAAATAGGATATCCCTTAGATGATGCAGATAATGATGATAAGAAAAAGAAGAAATTAAACCAGACAGAAAGTTTAAATTTGAAGTCATTCTGAAATTTTAATTCAGCCATTTGTGTAGAACAACGCCACAGAAAAGTTTCATCAATTTTCATTTCCTTCAGCTTCTGAGAGCCTAAGGGAGATATAAAACTCAGGAATTTGAGGAAATGACTGGATCGCTGTTCTGTGTTTTTTTTTTTTTTTTGCTTGTTTTTGCAAAACAAATTTGGAAGGAAAAAACTCATCACTGTTGATGATCATGAATTTACAACTTTTCCCAATTCATCACTCTTTCTATATATGTCAACACCATAATTCCTACACATGGTTTACAGTTTTCAGAATAAGCTTCCAAGAATTACCGCTCCATTCCCAAGCACCCCATAGGTGACTAAATACTTTTTGCCCAGATGGAGAAATGATGGAGACTCAAAGCTTTGTGTGCTTGTGAAGGGAATGGTTCGAAACAGAGTTATTAGCTCCATTTCAATGTTCCGTTTGCAAGCACACCAAGCTTTGTTTCCCTCTGGGTGAAAGGTGTTTGGGCAGCTACCACTGACCTTGTCTTCTCCATCTCACTGTCTGTTTGCCCACAGCCTCAATCAGGGCCAAGGTCTCAGCACACCCAGGTCTCCACCTTCTCTGCCAGGAAGGCAAAGAGCCCCTGTGAGGCCAGCAGCAGCATGGGCAGCTGCTTGGTGGCCTGCACGGCACCTGCCACAGCCGAAAAGTGCCCCAGCAGCATCTATGCCAGCAGGCTGGGCGGGTGGAAGCCAAGGCATGTTGAGAGCTTGGTCCATTACAACCGTGGGCAAGCAGATAGTGGGACCAAGAGGGCGGGGCCAGCAGTAGCTTTCCCCCACTCCTGTTGGCCCCTGCATTCGCTGCCTCCTGCACTTAAAAAAAAAAAAAACTCCCCCAAAATAAGTGCGAGTACTTATTTTCAAGCCCAAAAGAAAATAAGACTGGGTCTTATTTTGGGGGAAATACGGTATATGTTGCAGAGTCTTACCTGTACAGGTAAAACAAGGTTGTGAGAGTGAAATATTCTCTGTGTACAATGTATGTTGCAGACATGTATAACACGTGCACAGGCACTGTAGTTTTTCTACAGAAATGCAGTTCCCTCAATTATATTGCTTAGTGAATGCTATCAGAGTTACCATTTTTAACCAGATCTTAATCCAATCTCCTACAAATCTCTCTATCTCTATGCCTCTCTATTCACTAGAGATGTGACTATATCTATTATCATAATCAGTTAGCCATGGCCCATTGCTTAATTTAATAACAGATTATGTTGGCCAGAATTTAATAGCTATTAGTATCTTAATCTTAGTAACATTAAAGTATTTGGTATTGAACTTAATTGTGATGCTAATGAGAGCAGAAGTAATTACAGTGGAATTTTAATAATAAATCACTGCGCTTCCTTCCATTTTTAATAAACTGACAACAATAAACCAAAGGTAATTTTAGAAAACCACACTCTGAAAATGTAACTCGCCTAGAGGTAAAAGACTTTGAATTCAATGGGCTCGGGGAATTATTAAACTCTCTTGTTCTGTAAGGTAGGGTTGCAATTCTTGAAGTGATCTAAGCAAATGGGGAAGAGTAGACAATGGAAAGGTGAGCAATCAGGGAGTAGCAGCTCTGCAGACTCCTGACTTCTGGGAAGGCAAAAAATAGAGGACCCCACGGCAGGATGGCATAAGGCCTGAGGGGGGCTTGCATCACACAGCACTCAACTTCTCAGAGCTGGGAAGGGAATAGAGAATTAAGCTCACCACTCAACAGCTACTGGTAACATTAGTTCACTTGTTTAGCCATTTACATTGTTAATAATATTATTGTGCAGGGGAGTGTTCCATAGAAAATTTAATTTTAGCAGTTCATCACATCACAAAATTTGAAAATCCCTATAGAAAGTCAATAGAGTACTATAGGGCAGGCATTCAGCCCTTAGTTGTATCTTCACATTGATTTATCCTTCCGACATTCATCTCTCCCTGTTTGCTGATAATATAATGCCAGGAGAGGATTTTGCCCTTAGATTTGCTACAGATTGAATTATGACCACAATTGAGCCCCAAATTTCTGTTGCTGAGCAAAACAGTTGTTAAGTGGATTTTGCCCCATTTGATGACCTTTCTTCTCACATTTGGTAAATATAACACTGCAGTTGTTAGGTTAGTAAAATGGTCCTACAACATACAGCGTAAGGACTGTAACAGCCAATTTTTAGGACAAATAGACAGAGAACTGGCATAATAAGAGCCATAGTGGCGCAGTGGTTAGACAGTACTGCAGGCTACTTCTGCTGACTGCTGGCTGCCAGCAGTTTGGCAGTTCGAATCTCACCAGGCTCAAGGTTGACTCAGTCTTCCATCCTTCTGAGGTCAGTAAAATGAGGGCCCAGATTGTTGGGGACAATATACTGACTCTGTAAACTGTTTAAAGAGGGTTGTAAACCACTGTGAAGCAGTATATAAGTCTAAGTGCTATTGCTAAGTGCTATAATGCATCCACGAACACAAACTAGCAGTCAGACGACATGATGAAAACTCCTTAGTTTCACAACACATGGACAGAACTACCATAGTTTCAACTGGAAAACTGTGATCATCCTGGTCCAAGCCAAGTTCAGCTAGAGAATTCCTGGAAGCCAGGTACTCGGACAAATCAGCCATCAACAGGTACATAGAGATAAAACAACATCTACATACCATTTAAAAGAGACAAACAAAAAGGAAAAAAGGAAAACAAAAAGACCAAAAATCTCTTTACCAGCACCCAAATGAGCAGAGATTAATATCAAGATTAACACAAGACCAACAATTAAGAAGCAAACAATACCCCTATCAAGGAACTACCAAGACCATTCCCAACAACACTGACAGGGCAAACCACTAGGATAGGGGCCCCTAACCACTGGGCTGTGACCCACTACTGGATCGCAGCCTGTTCAAAAGTGGGCTGCAGGAGAGAAAGTCAAGCATGCTCATGTGAAGCTCCACTCACACAAGTGGAGACAGCTTGTGCTTATGCAAATGCAGCTATGCGCACACGCATATGCCTACCCCCAACCGGCCCCCCAACCATGCTGTCAAGCTGGAAAGCTTGGCGTCTGCTGCACTAGGTTATAAAATGAAAGCAAACCCTCCTAGCACTAATGATGTTCATTACCTTCTTGGGTAATGAAATGTCTGTAAGAAAACAATCAAGTTCAGAGAGCATCAAGGACCCAGTAGTTCATTCCAGAGCTACAGATATTCTATTCTGTAAATATATTAAAACATGTTTCATAAGGATGAAAGATTCCCACCATTTATTTATCTTCCTTAAAGAATGCCTAATAATATTAGGATTTTTGGTGCCAAACAAGTTACCTTGTTGGTGGGTTATTTATTTCTACCCCACCCTTTGTCAGGAATTTAAGTCAATTTATCCTTGAAAGAGTCTTGCATGATTTTATCCCATACTAATGTTCAATCAGCCACTCCACAAGCTCTCAAAATAGCAATAGCACTTAGACTTATATACCGCTTCACAGTGCTTCATTTCAGTAGCTTTTACCTAGTTTACATATTTCACAACAGATGAAGTTTTCATTTTCTGATTTAAAAAAGAATCATGTATCATTACCACATTTAAAAATAAAAAATAAAAACAGCCACACTCTCCCAGCTTGAGTTATTAATTATACCTTGCATTCTCTTACAGCAGCATTTAACTTTAAAAGACTAAATGACTTGATTAGCAGTGTTTAGATTTCCTAGGTAGTTTATTGAAAGCCGCATTAACATTCTGGCACCTCACAGAGGAAGCTTAAATTCTTGCAGTCTTGAAGAAATATGACTACTCATTTTCTGGAAAGAGCAACAGAAGGGCTATTTGTTACATTTTCATTAACCCATCATATTGAACATTTATATTTATACTGGATAAAATTGACAAGTTCTTTTCTGCAATGCATATCATTTGTAATATTGATATGGAGTAGCTATTTCCACAACTATTTTTAGAAAAATGTCCCGAGGAGTTTAAGCCCCAAAACTGTGATGTGGTTAGCCTGTCAACAATTCCCTCATGCTGCTTTCTTGGGTTAATTTAATTTTCAAAGCTGCATTTCTGAGGACCCAGATTGTTGAGGGTAATATGCTGACTCCGTAAACTGCTTAGAGAGGCCTGTAAAGCACTGTGAAGCGGTATATGAGTCTAAGTGATATTGCTATTTCGGATAGTAATAGTACAGGTAAGTTCTCAACTTACAGTCATTTGTTTAGTTACTGTTCGAAGTCACAAAGGCATTGAAAAAAGTGACTTATGACCAGTGGTGAAATTCAAATAATTTAACATCCGGTTTGCCCAGGGTCAGGTTGGCTGTTGTGGGAGGCGTGATCCATCCCCATCCTCCAGCTCCACTGCACATGTGGGACAAGCCTCCCGCGACAGCTAACCTGACCTTGGGTGAACCAGTTGATAATCCCCCCCCCATTCTCCATCTGTAATGGAAAATTGGGAAATGAAGCAGACAGCATGAGGGGAGAAGGAGGAGCAGGGGGAAGAAAGAGGGAAAGTGGCCTCCTCCTTCCCTCACATAGGCTGCTGTGTTGCTCGTTTCACCATTGCAGTGCTGTGCCACAGAGCTTGTTGTGCCCCTGGTGGAGACTGACTCTAAAGAAGAGGAGGAACAGCCGACAGGGAGTGGAAGTGTGGCTCCGGAGGTTGCGGAGGAGGCTGGGGAAGGGCAGAGGCTGGCTGAGCAGTCAGAGGAAAACCCAGGCCCATCCCCTCTCCATCCTAGGGCATGCAGGGAGGAGAGGATAAGGGAGAGATGTGGTCTCCTCATGAGGAGAGGGCCTTGATCCTCTTCATGGGCTGCAGCTGTGACAACTGAATAAGAGTTTGGACATGCGTACGGGAGAACGCTGGAAACAAAGCGTGGAAATATCTCTAGTTTATGGTTCCTCTCTGAGTTTGGCGTCTTTCCCAGTGTGTGTTATCCGTGGATGTCCTCCAGCCTTTATCTTGCCTGGTTTGTGTTGCTTTTTTCCTTCTTCTTGTAACTGTTTGTGTGGGAATTTTTTGTCTTCTGTCAAGAATATTCGGAGCTTGGAAGCAAAGTGAAGGAACAAAAGGGGCTTCACCTGTTTTCTGTGACTGTGTTTGTTTTGTATCCCATCCTGGGTTATTACAGAGCTTGACCCACCCACCACTGCCCAGATGCTCTCACTTACCTCAAGAAAGGTGGTCAAAGAAAGAGGATTCCATCATGTGCTGAATGCCGTAATTAAACCGTGGCTTCCTAAGATGCCATCTCTGTCACTGGATAAAGCGAGGAGGGCAACTCAAGGCAGCGAGCACCTCCAGCCCCAACAAGGTGAAAGCAGAAGAAACACGAGAGCAGCGCCCACCCACTTCTCTTCTGCCTCTGTACAGTGCGCTTCTCCTAAAGGCCTCTGGTTTGATGCGCCCACCTGCTCTGCCTCTTTCTGTAGCACCCTTCCCATGCCTACATGCAGCGACCATGCTCCATGGTCACATGATAAAAATTCAGGTGCTTGGCATGTATTTATGATGGTTGTATTGTCCCAGGATCATATGATTCCCCATACGTAATCTTCATAGCTGACTCTTAACAAGCAAAGTCAATAGGTGGTCATTTTCCAGTTTGTCGGCTTTATGCGGCGGTAGGGATCGCGAAGCTGCGCGATCCCTGCCGCGCTAGCCGCTTTGGGGCTCCGATCCGAAAGGGTGCGGAGCAAGGCTGCCCTGCAGGGGCAGCTGAAGGTAGGGGATCCGGAAAAGGGTTTGGGGTGTTGCAGACCCCTCCCTGGCTGGCAGAACCCCTTTTACCAAGACGGTGTAGCGGCGGTCCGTAATGGCCGCCACAAAGAAGCCGGCAGCTGGGCAAGTATGCGCAGGAGGAAGAGGAGAAAGTTTTTAAAGTGAAAGTCTTCTTGGTCGATCCAGGACTCTGAGATATATTTACTTTAATTCCTGGAAGTGATGGCTTTTTGGATGATTCTTTCCACAAAAGAAAGCAGGCGGCAATTTTGAGGTGCTGAAAGGAAAGTTTACTCTCCCTCCCGACAGAATTAACAAACGGATATTGAGAAACCTGTGTTTTTTTTCAGGTAAAACTAGCTTTATGGGATAAGTCGGAAGGGAGAGGACAAAAAAATATATTTATCTGGTTGGATTTTGTTGGAGGAGATGCCTTAAGGATTTGGAGACAGAAATAAAATTTTAATAAGGCTTCAAAAATACAGATTTGGATTTTCTTTTTCCTTTGTCTGACACTACCCCTGGAAGAGAAAGGGAAATTTTGGCTTGGCTTGGATTGATTGAGGATTGTGGACTGTGGGATTGTCTTCCCTTCTTTTTGGAATATTTTGGTTGGAGTAAGAAGAAAGAGGGAAAAAAAGAAAAGAAAAGATTTATAATGGCTTTCTCCTTTGAGGAATTGAGGGATGAATATGAGCAAACAAAAGCAGCCTGTAAAGATGGCATGGAAAAAGCTTTTCTATTTTTAGAAATGGCGTTGGTTAACTATGAACAGACAATGCGACAGATGGAACAACAACAAGAAGAAGACGAAGACACCATCTTTAATGAATCCCAAAACTTATCTAAGAAAGAAGGAAGGAAGAAAGCGAGGAAAATGAAGGACTTAAGATCTAAAAACATTTAAGAAAGAGAAAAATATGATGCAAAATAAATACAATGATAGTAAACAAGAGAAAAAAGGGAATACAACAGAGAAGGGATGCCAGCAAGACAGAGGTTAGAAGAAGGGGGTAGGAAGATCTGGTGGGGGAAGAAAGAAAGGGAAAGGCGGAGAAAAGCCACAAAGTTTTAAAATTGGATGGGAAAAGAGGAATCTTTTTTAGGGATAAAGGGTAAAGTATAAATTTTCTTTAAAAAGATTTTGCAAGGTACATAAGATGGTATTGTAACATTTGTATTAGAAATAAAAAATTAGAATGGCTTAAGAGTTAATAAGAAATTAAAATGTTGAAATGTTTAATAATGATTGATTTTTAAAATGTATGCTATAAGATTTATTATTTAGATTTATTATTTAACTACGTATTTAGGAGGATACTATGTATTTAAACATTTTTGACTTATTACTCTGTTTTTATTGTTATTAAAAGTAAAAATTAATAGATAGAATGTACCAAGCAGAATCAGATTGGGTATTAGATGTTATTTTAAATGTTAATCTAATATTTAGGGAGAGGATAGAAAGGCATCATACTCTGATTAGTGATTTCAGGAGAAATTCTTTTTTTTCTTTTTTTTCATTATAAGGAATGAGATAGAGGGATAGTGAAGGATGGGCAAAAGATACAAATATAATGAATTAAATTAAGATGGATTGAATAAAATAGAATTATGAAGAGTGAAATGTGTGGAGAAGTATATATAGAAGATATAGAATGGTAAACAAAATAGATAATGATCTGTAAGATGAGCATGAATATAATTAAAGCCCATATAAAGAGAGGTACCGGGGGCCAAGTTACTTTACTAAAGGATTTTTATATGTTTGTTTGTGTCTGTTTATGTTTTTGAGAAGCATTGGTGAAACCTTTTAGAAATACAGAAAGAGAATGACGATAATCTAGTCAGAAAGAAATAGATGAAATAATGGTGGTGAAATTGGATAGGAGTGAGGAGAAGTAAAGAGAAATTGGATAAGAGATGTTTTTATGCTCATATGGAAATGGTTTAAAATAGAATTGTATTGTATAAGATAAGGTTTTATCTGACTTGTAAAATTTATGATGGAAAAAGGTTCAAATATGTAATGGTTAATGATGATTTGTTTGTTTCTGAAATTAATAAAACTTGCTTAAAAAAAAAAAAAACAAGCAAAGTCAATAGGGAAGCCAGATTCACTCAATGACCACATATATTTACTTAACACCAGCAGTGATTCATTCATTCAAAAAGGTCAACAAAATGGGCAAAATTCGGTTAACAACAGCAATTTTCAGCTCAATTGTGGTCATAACTCAAGGACTACTTGTGATCCACTCTTCTATCCAAGTAAAGCTAGTACAATTCCTTAACGGAAGAACCATTCATTATCTTCCTGCACAGACTAGAATTTAAATTTTCTGTTTACAGAGAATGTTTTTAAGACTACATAGAAATTCAAATTTTCTAGCCTTATCCAGGTACACATTTGCCTGGAAAACATTTATTTCAGAATTGATTGTGTTAACACTAGCAACCTGGGTTGGTATTTTTAATTCATTAAAGGAAATGCATATCTGGAATACACTAACTCAGGTGAAATCGGAGCCTTTATGAGTCTACTTCATGGTTAGAATAAGGATATACTTAGAGTGGTATAGATTCCCATCTAGTCATAAGCTACATCATGATCACTTTCATTTCAGTGAAGCGAACACATGAAGTGTTAATACCACTTTGCAATGCCTTGGTAAGGCCACACTTGGAATACTGAATCCAGTTTTGGTTGCCATGAGGTAAAAAAGATATTGAGACTCTAGAAAGAGTGCAGAGAAGAGCAACAAAGATGATTAGGGGACTGGAGGCTAAAACATACGAAGAACGGTTGCAGGAACTGAGTATGTCTAGTTTGATGAAAAGAAGGACTAGGGGAGACATGATAGCGGTGTTCCAATATCCCAGGGGCTGCCACAAAGAAGTGGGAGTCAAGCAATTCTCCAAAGCACCTGAGGGCAGGACAAGAAGCAATGAATGGAAACTAATCAAGGAGAGAAGCAACTTAGAACTAAGGAGAAATTTCCTGACAGTTAGAACAATTAATCAATGGAACAACTTGCCTCCAGAGGTTGTGAATGCTCCAACACTGGAAGTTTTTAAGAAGAGATTGGGCAGCCATTTGTCTGAAGTGGTGTAGGGTTTCCTGCCTAAGCAGGGGGGTTGGACTAGAAGACCTCCAAGGTCCCTTCCAACTCTGTTTATTCTAAGATTCAGTTTTGTGCACCCCACAAACCAAGCCACTGAGATACAGTAAATAAGGGATAATCTGCAGCAGGGTTGGTGAAGATGAGCAAGAGGGTAGATGGGTCATTGCAATGCAAGCCCCATCCCTTAGGAACATATGTGCAGTGTTGAAATCCGGTGGTCCTTGACTTATGACCACAATTGAGCCCAAACTTTATGTTGCTAAGTGAGAAATCAGTTCAGTGCGTTTTGCCCCACATTATGGCTTTTCAGGCCGCATTTGTTAAGTGAATCACTGCAGTTATTAAGTTAGTAACCTGGTTGTTCAGTGAACCTGGCTTCCCCATTGACTTTGCTTGTCTGTCAGAATGTCGCAAAAGAGGATCACATGAACCCGGGACACTGAAACTGTCAGAAATATGAACCAGTTGCCAGGCATCTGAATTTGGATCACACGGTCATGGGGATGCTGGGGAGGTTGCAACCATGAAAAACGGTCATAAGTCACTTTTTAAGTCACTTTTTTCAGTGCTGTTGTAACTCTCAGCTGGCCCTTGAGTCTTGAAGATTCGTCTTACCAAATTGAAGCCCGACAATAATTTTGAATGGTCACTAAATGAACTATTGTAAGTTGAGAACTACCTGTACTAAAGTGGTGGATCTTGTATTGCAACATGTCATTTACCACCTGACTGGTTTAGGTTCCTCCTTTGTCAACATTCTTTAGTCTCTCTCTCTCCCCCACTCCTCCCTCCCTCCCTCCCTCTCTCTCTCCTCACTCCTCCCTCGCTCCCTCCCTCTCTATCTCTCTGTGCATGCATATGTATGTTGTTTACACACACACATGCACACACTCAACCAGTCTGCCTAACTCAACATGCTATGCTTAAAACAAATTATCTTTAAGAGTACAGTGTGAATCCATTCACTGACTTTCGGGCCAGAAAGTCATCTACTTGAGATTGATACATGAAAACCCTCTGTCAAGAACTAACTCTGCCTTTCCCCCTTCCAACGCAGGTTATCCCGTCAGTGGAGGAATTCTTAAATTCACAAAATAGGAGCAATTTGATCCTTTTTGCGATGTCTTCCCTTGAACCAGAGTCAGGCTAAATCCCATACATTCCATGATGGAAGAGAGCTACACTTACAGAAAAAAAGTTATCAATCATAATGGGACATTGCAGTGCTACCAATTGTCCAAAAGCTCAGCAAACAAAGAACAAGGGAGGACCCTTTTGTTGTTGATTGATTAGTTCACCACCCTCTGCAGACAGGCCTCAACTGTGAGCATTGGGAAGGAGGTTATTTATGCCATCCCTATATTTTCTCACTAGTTTAAGCAGGGAAGTCCAGTTATCAGATTTAATTAAACAAGGGATCCAATACTGGATTTCTTCCTCCACATTCAAAGTGTGTCTCTAGCTCGAGAGAGAAAAAAAAAAACAATCCCCAAATTCTTATGGTACCAACATTTTATACACGCACACACACACACACACCAAAATTTCTGTATGTGTGTGGTTAGGAAGACTAAGTGCATTGCCTATTAGTAATTAAAAAGGGCCAAGTGAGAATTTAGGGTCTGAAGATGATTCTTATTTCCCCAAGGAAAAGACATTGCCACTTAAACCTTGGATAAATTCACTCTCTCACATCGTTCAATCGATCCTTCTCTGTCCATAACTGATTCTTTTAGATTTTTATTTCATTGTGGTGTCTATTTATCAGTGCCTTACAGACAGCTATATGTACCTAAGTGTGTCTTCCTGGAGAAAAGGAAAGAATGAGGGTGCAACTCTGTTGCGTGACCTTCACCTTCCTAGAAAATATTCACTAGTGAGAAGAATTATCCTTGAAGAAATCCTTATGAAGCCCCCTCCTCTGCTTGTTTTGCAGCTTATCACCAAGCAGTTTTTAAATAACTATCAGTTCTAACATTTGCATTCCTCTCACCCCTTCATGGGGGGACAGTGCTATCATAATTACACTACATTCTTCTGGTTTCCATAACGAGCTATTATTTTGCTAATGGAATATTCAAGTAGTCTGCAGTAATTTATCAAATAGTTCCAAATCCCATTTTCTCTGTGTGAATCTTTTTGTTCACAGGTAAATTGATGTGTGGGGGTTATAGCAGGGCTTTTTTTTTTTTTTTTTTGTAATTCAAATTAACCATCCCACCTCCTCTTCTGAAGGAAAAAAAAAAGATATTGAAATACAAAGTGCTATTTAGAATGTCTAGTATTAGAATCATTCAAGCTCTCAGCAAGTAGTAATTTCTGTTTTTTAATTTGTTCAATTTTTGTCTTCAGTGTTTAGTTCCTTAAGATTGCATCAACTAAAAAAAAAATAGAAACCAGTTTTCCTTTTTTTCTTTCCATTAACCATCTGTGTTAGGGACTTTGTGTTAAATCACACCAAAGGTGTATCTTCTTTAGGATTCGAGCGCAATCCATTATTTTTTAAGACAGTGATACTCAACTCTTTGTTAAATGTCAGGAATTTCTATTGCTATTTCTATTTGCATTGGTTAATTTGATTCAATCTTTGGTTTAATTTGGGGTCATTACTGATTGTTAATTACTACATAGCTGAATTTCTCCAATACATTTCAATTGCAATGATTGTAAGCTCCCAGGTGTCTTTATACTACTGTGAGCAAAAATATCAAATCAATAAGTGTACTTTTTTTTTGCAGGGGCTACACTATGAATTTACCTGTCTAACCATTTTCATTGAAGAAAACATGAGAAAACTGTGCACTTATGTAGCCTAAACTGAATTTCCTTCCTGTTAGGATTCCTGTAATTGAATTCCAGTTGTACTGCATCTACATCTACATGGGATTGCCCTTGAAGAGCACTCCTCAGAAGCTACAACTAGGAAAGAGGCTAGGCAGTGATGGGTAACTCTATCACTTTGGTTGCATCACTTGCATTTAGCCTCTGGTGCAAGATGTTGGTTCTCACTTGTAAGGTCCTATATAGCTCCAGACCTGGTTATTCTGTTATCTCCAGTTATCTCATTTCCTCCGGAATTATCTGCGTGCAAAGAAGGTCAAAGAGAATCAATTACCTTCAGGTTTCAACACAGTCAATTACCTCAAGGCCTCAGATGTAGGTATCTTCACACTTTGAAACTCCCTCTCAGTAGAGATCAGCCAGCTTTGACCTTGGGTTACACGTTACAGGAAAATATGGAAGACCTATTTGTTCTGTTTGGCATAGGAGGAAGCTATGTTACAATTGAAAGTCTACTTCACATTATATTACATATACTAACAACTGCAAGGATTTCATATGCTCAACTTTGGAAGAAGAAAAAGATACAATCAGAGGGCATGGTTATAAAGAAAATAATAGACTGTATAGAGATAGACAGGCTAACGTTGAAATTAAAAGACAAAAAAGATTCAATATATTATAGAGCATGGGATGCTTGGTATGAGTGGTTTAGAAATAAAAATAAAATAAAATGGCAATTAGGAAAAGAATGAGGAAGTATGTAAATATGTATATATGTTATAGAAAAGATTGAAGTGTAAGATGAAATACATTGATTTGTAACAAGAGTAAGATATAACAGAAATGGAATAAGTAATAATATATTGAAAAACGTACATGTACATGATGTCTTGATGTTGACAACAATGCATCTAGTTTTATTTTATGTTTTTAAACTTTGGAAAATTAATAAAATATTTAAAAAAGAAAAAAAGAAAGTCTAGTTCCAGGTGTGGGGCATTTTATTTTTTAAATTTTTTTTGCAACTAAGTGTACTGGGGTATGTGTGAATTATTGTAGGGAGGAAAATAAAGGAATAAAGGAATAGAGGAATTTATCAATCCTTTTCCTTACTGTCCCTGTACATCATGAATATGGATAACTACCCAGAATTGTTGGATGATGTGCAAATGGAATAAAATAAAATAAATAAGATTTACTGGCTTCATGCTTATGAAAGGATTACTAGTTAGGAACAACTCAAGGATGGATAGATGAACTTTAACCCAGAGAGGCAGTTTGATAGTTTTCAGAAATAAATTTTCCGAGCTGAAAGAAGTTTGAGGTGGTCCAGATGTTTCAGTCTGGAATTCTAATTATTAGAAATGAGAAGCAGCATGGAAACATTCTTAATAAATAAATTATGACAGGCAAGGTGAGAAGAGAAAGATTGGGCTTTTTTACAAGAGTTAAACCCAAATCAATAGTATCTAAATAATTTAAAAAAGTCTTAATAAGCTAAATATATCCACCCAAAATAGTTACAGAACAATTTAATTAACTGAATATGTGCCGTTTTACTTTTTGTGGCTTAGGAATTACTATTAGTTATATGCTTTTTTTTAAAAAAAAACTTTCTTTTTTAGTTTGAATAATTTAAACTGTGACTTCAAAATATTTATTTGGAAAGGCAGCATACATATTGAAATAAAGATTCTCTGTATTAAAAAGAAATCAACATCATATAGCTACATCTGTAATATAGCTATATGTAATATATACCAGCTGTCTACATAATAAATCTATTAGTCTTATTGAAGATTTACATTTAGCAAAATTTCTGCATAAGCTTCCGATCAGTAAGACCTGTCCATTTTAGGGAAGGATTATAAGTAGTTTCACATAATGAAAATTAAAACATCTTCATTTTAGCTATAGGAAGGACATTTTTGTGTTTTTCTCCTTTTTTATTCCTGAAAATTAGGAATAATACAGAATTGTGACATTCTTCCATTTAAACCTCTTCTGTGCAAGTCAACTGGACTTAAAAGTTACCAACTTTATAAAGACTTTGGTCTTCAGAGGGCAACCAAACATCCAATGATTTTTTTTTTAAAAAAAAATGGTTTACAATGCAATTCAAATAATATAATCTTCATCCAATGTGAAACAAGTTAACACCGACTCTTAAATTTTCCTGGCAAGTTCAGGATGAATGAGAAAAAGCTTCCAATTATCATCATGAAATCCTTCTGAAGGGGCCAGGGGTACAGCTGCTGCAGCTGTTTCAAGTGTGAAATCTTCACTATTGTTCATATCTTCTGCTGGCTTCATGCCTTCAGTGGCTGAGTGTTATAAAGAATTGTTTCATTAAGTATTTATTGTCCTCTAAATCTCGCTTTGAAAGCAATTTTTGATCCACCTTATAGAGATGGGGCTTAAAGGATAGTACTATCGCCTTTGAAAAATGGGGATCTGTTTGAACTGTGTCCTTGTTACACCATTGTTACCATCATCAAAGCACGCTTCCATCATTTCATGCAAGTGTTACGTTCCCTCAAAACTTTGCATAAAACAAATTTGCATGAAATGGAACACTGTGGGGAGAAAAGAAGAGGACAGGGTAATGGTGTCAATTTCTGTAACCCACATGCATTGACAAATATGCTCATAAATTTTTGGAGCCTTATTCTTAAGCACTAAGTAACTACATTGTTCACATACTTAGTGTTTTCTTCTTCTGTGTTCTATGTAGAGTATATTTTGTGCATATTTTCTACATTTTCTACTGGATTTCTAATGTTGCATCTTTGGTGAGATGGGTGGCTATGTAGATTTGCTTAATAAATATATAATAACAGATGAAATAAAATTTGTGCATTTATTAGGCAGACAAAGAGGAAGAACACAGCCCAGCACTATGAATTTTATTAGCATTGTTGCTATGTTGTACACAATAGATTTGCCCAGGTATAAAGCTTGTTCCCAGGCTGATAATCCTTCACCAGTTTTGGGGTGATGTAAGGTGTCCATCTTTATTCCTAATATTGGGACGTTCCTTTTCATTGTCATTGTGGGTAAGGTGGATGGTAGCTTTGACCTCATACTAACACTAGTAGTTACTACAGATTTGGAAACAAATGATAGACAGGGTACACAACTAGAACAACTGCATAACATGATAGTAAATGCATGAGGGTGGAAGGTGGGGGGGTTGGTTCAAGCATTTTTGGGAGGAAGAAGTCTTGGCATATTTACAGACCTTTGTTGCAAGAGCCTGACTGTGCTGGCAGAAATCTCATAATATTGAACTTTTTGGCATTTCTTGGATGAAAAAGATCAATGACATAATAGCAAATCCATACAAAGTGAGGGGGACCGTGTACACACATGGGCAATACACTTGTTGAAAAAATGACTTGCAAGAATTGAGTTGACTCTCGTACAAACACAGCACCCCTGTTCTCTTCCTAAAAGCAGCCTAATTTTTTCCTGGCTTTTTTCCCTTGGAAAAAAAATGTCTAAGCTTTTAGCAGCCAAGCCAGTAAAGTTAAAGCAGTTCTGGAAACAGGTGCATTTTCTTTTCTTTTGTTCCTTTCTTCCTTCCTTCCTTCTTTCCTCCCTCCCTCCCTCTTTCTTTCTTTCTTTCTTTCTTTCTTTCTTTCTTTCTTTCTTTCTTTCTTTCTTTCTTTCTTTAAGGTTGCACAGAAGCCAGGTGGAGACGAATTAGACTGCTTTCATAAAAAGTAGAAAAGTATATTGCTTGCATAAATCCAAAGATTTTTGTTCTGAATCATTTCCAAAGCATGCACAGCTCTAACACAGACAGACTTCTTTATTAAAAAGGAAATTAGCCTTTGGTCTTTCTGTGATGGCCTTCTAGCTTTCAGATTTCATTTATAAATTGACTTTCCTCCTCTAGACAGATGAGAAGACATCCTTAAGTGACAATGAAACAAATTTCATTTTTCTGTGAATTGCCTTTCAATTATTTGCTTCTCTTCTGTTTCCCCTTCCTGATCTGGGCCAAGCTGTTATGTGACAGAGGTCCCTCACCTCTAGATTAAAATATGCAAATTGTTATCCTTGCTGTACTTTAAGCTTTGTAATTACAAAGGAAGGTTTGATTCAGATGTTTTATATATGAACAATTTTTCTGACATCTCTCCCACTAATATAAACAAAACTTGGCACAGTGTAATCTGTTATAGAACAATGTAACTACACCATGCGTGCATTACTAGCGTGTTTTGATTTCCATCTAGGAACCTGCTTTCTTGGTTTTCTAAATTAAAAGTTGTTTTATAGCAGCACTAAAAATTGCTGCTATATAAGAAACTCGTGTTCTTTTGTAAAAACAAAGAATAGAGCGAAACAAAGCTGAATAGAAAAAATATTCATTTGGTAGAGTTACGATTCTGTATTATCTGTATGTCTGATATACTGCAGAGTATAACAACGTCTACAAACATAATATATTTTAGCAAGTTTTCCAAGTGTTTGGGATTATAATTATCTCACTTTCCCTTCTCTTGTCTAAGTTGAAGAAGTTGAAGTCCTACAAAATTAGAGATACAGTTTTGAATAGAATAGAATGGAATGGAATGGAATGGAATGGAATGGAATGGAATGGAATGGAATAGAATAGAATAGAATAGAATAGAATAGAATAGAATAGAATAGAATAGAATAGAATAGAATAGAATAGAATCTTTATTGTCCAAGTGTAATTGGACACACAAGGAATTTGTCTCCAGTGCATAAGCAAAGTAATTAAATCATAAGGTACCAATAGGAAAAGGTAGAAGAAAAGATAAGAAGGATAATAGTTTTCTGTTCTTGGCCGATAATATGTCAACATATTAAATAGCTATCCCATTTAGCTGTCAGAAAATAGCTCTTCCTTCTGATGCTTTGTTCTAATTTTTTTTAAAAATAGCTTTGTGAAATTAATTTCAGAGAAAAAGTCACATCACTCTTAAGCCCAGAAAACTAAGAATTTGTAAAACAAAAAAACAAAAAAAATGCCTTGATATTTCAGAACTGTGACCATGTGAGGTAAAATAATGAATACTTCAGCTTCAACCATAACAATACAAGAGCACACAATAAATACAAACTCAAGGTAAACCACACCAAACTTGATTGCAGGAAATAAGACTTCAGCAACAGAGTGGTCAACGTCTGGAATGCTCTACCTGAATCTGTGGTTTCTTCCCCAAACCTCAAAAACTTTAACCTTAGACTATCTACTATTGACCTCATCCCTTTCCTAAGAAGTCTGTAGGGGGCGTGCATAAGTGTACCAACGTGCCTACCGTCCCTGTCCTATTGTTTCTTTTTTATTTTTCTTATATGTATCCATTTCATGTATTCATAACTACGTTTATACTTATACCTGTTATCTTATAACCGCTTGACAAATAAAAATAAATAAAATAAATAAACAAAATAATATCTCGTTGGGATATAAAATATTCCATGAAATAATCAGGTAAGATCATCCCCTTGGCAGTAGGTCCCAATCTGATCTAGATAGATACCTCTCAGTTGAACAGCTTTAGCAGTAAACTTGGCAGTCTTTCTTATACTCCATGTTTGTGTCCCTTGGAGGAAGTAAAATATCTTATTAATGGGGTACCTTAAGGCTATGCTGTCAATTAGTGACTTTAAATACTGTTTGCTGGCTGAAGCATACCATTGGCAGTCAACAAGGATATGAGTGATGCCCTCTTTTTGTGGCGTGCATAAGCGCACCAACGTGCCTACCGTCCCTGTCCTATTGTTTCTTTTATATATTTTTTATTTTTCTTATATGTATCCATGTATTCATAACTATGTTTTTACTTATACCTATTGTAAGCAATTGACAAATAAAATAAATAAATAAAAATAAATAAATATACTTATTCTCTCTGGATAAGGTACTTGATGAAATTGTCGGTGTTTTAGCATAGAATCCAGGAGCTCAAATCTTGCTCTGGTTAATGCTATTCTTTGGCCCTGTGTCAACCCCACAGTTAGATATTTTTTCTAGTTGTAAGATCTTTTTTTTTTTTTTACTGAGGCAGCCATTTTATGTTAACAAGTATCTCTATCTCTATTCAACTAAGCACTAATATCCAGAACCCTTTTCTTGAACATGTTGTTAGCTTGGTGGCCATCTGAGATTAAATATGGAAGTGAACATTCATGGAATGAGATGGTATTGGTAAGCCAATTTAACCAGTTCATAGGGTGGGTCATGCCTGACTGTTCAACAAGATTCCTTTTCCTTCCAAGATTCTTATCTATTGAAAGTTTCTTTCACTAATAGTTGGAAGCTTGAACTACTGTAGACCAGTTGAGGGAGTGAATGCCTATTTCAGCTGCAACTGTATTGTCTAGAGCAAGGGTCTCCAATCTTGGCAACTTTAAGACTTGTTGACTTAAAGCTGGCTGAGGAACTCTGGGAGTTGAAGACCACAAATCTTAAAGTTGCCAAGGTTGGAGACCCTTTACTCTAGAGTCTTTTTGATCTTATGAAGTGGGATGTCAACTCATAAAATATTTCTATGATCTTTTTAGAGTTGCCAACAGAAAGGGAGGGGGGAAAGGGGTTTGAAAGAGCAGTGTGGCAGGTTGGAAACTGAAAGTGAATTCCATAAATAGTTTTCAAAGATAGCAACTAGGTGACTGACGTTTCTGTGGTGCAAAGTTCTAACTGGAGAACATGATTGATGATTCTTGGCTATGGATATGTCTCATTGGAGAATATGAATTATGATTCACCCAGGCAGTGCCGGACATGTTAACTCCCAATAAATCCTTCTGAAGTTTTGGAAGTTTGGCTCACAACTCATGATTTAATTGGGGTAACTGCTGGAATCCTGATAGGGGAGTGGATTTGTTGAGTAATGGTGACTGTGATAATCGGTACAGTTCTGTACCATAGGTCATTATAGGTGTTATAGCCTAAAGGACTTATAGCCCTTTAATATAGGGGTTGGGCTATCTAGATAGTCATAATTAAGTAATTTCAGAAGTGTCCTCTGTTCTGTTTAGGAGATTAAGTCATTCTAACTTCTGGGTTTTTTTTCTAATTTTTTTAAAAAATAGCTTTGTGAATTTAATTTCAGACAAAAGTCAAATATCACTCTTAAGCTCAGAAAGCTAATAAGATTTTGCAAAAACATTTGTTTGAAAAAAGAATGCCAGGATCTTCCAGAACTGTTACAGATACTGGGCACTGAGAACAGTAGCACATTAATTTAATAACTTTATTACCATTACCATTTTATTTATTACCATTTCCAACATCAGGGGTTGGTGAATGAGCAAACCTATAATACTTCAAGCCTGAGACAGAAACATCAACCTTGGTCCCAATTTATATGGGTCTCAAATTCTGAAATATGATTTGGCTTACCGAGACAACTTACTTTTTGTATCTTGTTAGTAAAGTAGCATACAGGAGACAGGAGAAAGCCAATAGTCCAGGAATGTGAAACCTGTGCCTTCAAAAGGTTGTTGAACTGAGGTTCAGCATTATGCTGGGATGTTGCTTAGAGTAGGGTTCACAGAAGATTGTATGTTCCTTGTCTGGTTATAGGACTTAAATGGGACCTATTAAATTGATTGCAGGGCAATAAAACAATTAGTAGGAATCCATTTTATCAAAAAGCTTCTGAAGCTGACATAGCACACAGGTACCAGTCTTCGTCAGATTGAACAGATTGTCAGATACCAAACCAATCTAAACAGATGGGAAAGTAATAAGTTTTTTTACCTATTTTATGCAAAGAAGACCATACATGGATACAGGAGGTGCCATCATTACAATTTCAGAGAGTTTTATTAAATGCAGAATTAAAATTGTCTTTACCTGAAATAGGTTGAATCTTCTCCATACATTAAACAAGGTAGCATCATTATTCTTAATGGCTTTGTATTGTGAAATAAGCAGTTTTTGCCCAAAATATATGCCTGTATTTAAATTTAATACCAGTTAGTAGTGGTAAACAGAAATGCTCAATGTCTAAGTAAGTTCAACCTAATGTTGCCTGAAAATAACCATGTTGGATAAATTATCTATGGCCATCAAACTGTTTCATGTATTATGCACAAGAGAAAACAGATCACCCGCTGTCCTGCTTTTTTTCTCTATTCTGTTATTGTTATGGACATAAAAGAGTGAGAGGTGGAAAAATCAAAAATCTTTGTGATGGTCTGTGCTAAATAGGATATTGTTTCCATTGGCTCTGCAAAGTTCTTCCATTTGATCAATATACATTGAGAGTGCAAATACCTATAGTTATCATCAATCTGCCCTTACTACTCTTACTTCCACTTTATGCTTCTATGTCTTCCTGTTTTTTGCCCCATTTTTGGGTTAATTTTTTTAATGTTTCTTATGGTTTATAAATAAACATCAGATTATATTTTTGCTACTTGAAACGAGCAGCCTCTATGTTTGCTTTGATCTGAATAGAGAGCTTCATTGGAAGTTATGCTGGGTGTAAACTAAACTGGAAACCACTCACAGTGATTCTCCAACAATTTAGACAGTGATTGAGCATGTACAGAAATATTTCTAGCTCCTCAAAAAGGCTACTGCTGGTTCTTTTGTGGCATACCACTGCTCTAGCTGTAACCAGTAAAATAATATTGTGGTATGGAATATATTTAATCACCTTAAGAGGTTGGTATTCACTTAGGCCATGGAAGGAAATAATGTCTTCTGTGATTAGATTTATACAGCAAGGTCATATTCAATATATATATATATCCATCCTCCCCTCTATATGTGTGTGTGGTGGGGGGGCACAGATATACACACAGAGAGAAATATACACTCACAGTCACATAGATACAAGAACACACTTACCCCAGTTTCATTATTAAATTTCAGTTCAGTCAAGTAGCTCTGAAATGCATCAAAAATCTCATATTTTTTTTCCAAAAAGAGACATTTAAATATATATATATATATCCCATTGTCTGCCTGTCAGCTAAAATGTACCTTTATAGTGCCCAGTTTATTTTCCAGCAGACTGTGGGGGTAGAAGATAGTGTACAATGCTTGTTTCGTATTTGAAAAAATAATCCTTATGAGGTTGAGGTGCAGAAAAGTAAAAAAATAAGGATTTTTTTTTTTAATAGAGTCAAGTGATTTTTTTTTTCATATAGTCAAGTAAATATAGGTGTGCACTTTCTCCTTCCTTGAGCCAACAAAGCAATGAAGCTGTGCAATCCTTTTAGGAATCATTGAAGCCAAGTGTTTTTACTGTACAACCTGTTTTCAGCGGTTCCTGGAAGTATTATATAGTTTCAGCGCACTGTCGCTTTGAAGAAGGAGAGTGCCATCTGCCCTTTTTAATAATAGGCAGTCCATTCATATCTTGTTCATTCGTATCTATTTATGTCACAACAGCAGTAACTGAGAGGGATCTGGAGGTTCTAGTGAACAGCCATCTAAATGGGAGCCAGTAGCGTGTTGCAGCTGCCAAAAAAGCCAATGTTGCATCAACAGAGGGATAGTATCAAGATCGCGTGAAGGGTAGTACCACTTTCTACTGCTTTAGTAAAGCCACAATTGGTATACCACATCCAGTTTTGGTGATCACGATACAAAAAAGATGTTGAGACCCTAGAAAGAGTGCAGGGTGCATACATGATTAGGTTCAGGTCTGTTGACCCTTAGAATTTCTCTCATGTTTTGCTCAGTGCAAAACAGAACCAAAGAAACATTCTTTGTGAACAAGAAGCTTTCTCAACATCAAGTCTAAAACCTACCTTTTCAATAAAAACCAAAATGGATGAAACCCATCAGGCAATTGGTCAGAAAACTGTCACTTCAGGAATAAAAAAATCCTTGTTCAGCAGAGCATTTGTCAGGCACCAGAAACTGCATTTCTTTTGTAAATACCCTTGATTAAGATGAACGCAATAATCAGGTTGTTATTTTTATTTCAGACATTGTCAACTGCCTTGATGGATACCTCGTTAAGGAAATGGGAAAGATGCACTAAATTCCTGTAGTAAAAGCACAAAACAGTCTCAAGGAGGACTTTCCAAACTCCTAAGCAGGAAAGAGATGGTTGGCCTTTTCAAACACATGTGCTGTTATTATCAGGCAGCTGAGCTTTTACCAAAATATAATGGATTTTTAAAGGAAAAATAGAAGCATACTTTTATTCTAATAGAGCTCATAAGCATGCTAATCCTTTTAAAATGTTTCTCAAGGGCCAAAGAAAACAGAAAGGTCAAACAGTTTAGTAGTAACAACAGTACTAAAAACCAAAGAGATCTTGAACATGAATCTTTTGTATACAAAATTATTATGACTAGTGGAAGAGCCAAATTAAGAAATCTTATGCTGGATAATCTGATAATCTGTGGCACAGTGGTATTGAAGGCTAACTCTGCCGACTGCCAGAAGTTCGATCCTGACCAGCTCCAGGTTGACTCAGCCTTTCATCCTTCTGAGGTCAATAAAATAAGGATTCAGAATGTTGAGGGCAACATGCTGACTCTGTAACTGCTTAGAAAGGGCTGTAAAGCACTATGAAGTAGTATGTAAGTCTATGTTCTATTGCTATTATCTCAGTCAGGGGTCTGCAACCTGCAGCTTTGGAGCCACATGCGGCTCTTTCTGCTGTGGCTCTTTGTCAGCGGATCCCACCACTGGCTGTCCCCTCCCCTCCTCTCCCCATCACTCATGAAGACTCATTCCATATTCCAGAGCAGGAGGTGACTGGGTGGGAGTGACGTCAAGTTGGCCACACCCACCCAGTTACACCGGTTGTTAAATTATTGGCTCTTGGTGTTTTCTTTTCTGTGGGAAATGGGTCCGAATGGCTCTTTGAGTGTTTAAGGTTGCAGACTCCTAGTCTAAGTGCTATAATCAAGTCAGACTTGTGATAGATGGGCCCAATATACTTTGCTGTTGAGGGTTAAATGAAGTGACTTGCTTCCATTCCACATTCCAGGATGACCATGGAAATGAGGGGGGGAAAGAATGCAACAAGATGGAACGAGTGAATCAGAAGAAAATAGGGTTGATTTGGGAGTGGTCTAGTGGAGAGAAACAAACATGAAAAGATGGTACAACTAGGTACAAAGAAGCCAAATCAAATGCAGAGAGCAGAAATATAGGAAAGCAGCTGACAGATGGTGCCAGAAAAAGAAAGGGGCAGATATGGTTAGTTCCACGAGAAAGATGCCCTCATGGTTTAAAATACCCATCATGCATATGCCTTTCAACATGGTTGTGCTTCACATTCTTTGTATCAAAATTCAGACCATAAAGCAGACCTGGGCATCGAACAGCACCCGGGCCATATCTGATCCTTTGGCTATTCCTGTCTGGCCTGCACGAGGTCAATCAGTGCTAGAAATTCTGTTTATATAAAGCACCACAGAGCAAAGAGTACAGACACCATGTGCTTTACTGCTCATCCATATAGCTGTAATGTCAGGTTCCGTCACACACCAAAAGAAAGTACAACAGCCACAACAGGGTTTGATGTAAGCGGTTTTTCTTCCTCCAGAGTGTGGCAGCACTTAACTGACTAGCTGCTAGACAATGAAAGCTAACAGAGATTAAAGTCAAGGCTAATCACTAGCCCGCCCCACCACCTTTATACACCTGATGTGCCCTGCCCCAATTATCCCAGCACGCCCCAACCAATTATCCTGGCCTGCCCTGACCGGCAGGCACAAACTCAGTTAGTCTTCCCGAGAGGAGCTCACCCCCAGCTGTCGGTCCTATGCAATTTTCCTCTCAGCTCTTCTGCCATCACTCAAGGTACGCCTGAGGCTTGCAGCAACTAAATGATTGCAGTGTCCGCGGCTGGCAGCTTGCATGATCAGGAGTCATAGGGTTTTGTAGCAACATCCCCGCCCCCCAAATGGGAGCCCATGGATGATGTCGGGCTGACATGTAACAGGAAACAGAAAATGCTACTTACAACAAAGGAGTATAGAGTATATACCATAGATCAGGGGTGTCAAACTCACATTGTCATGGCGCGTCGCGTGATTTATCGGGACTTTTTTCCCATTCACTAAACTGGGCATGGGCATGGCCAGTGCATGACGCATATGGCCTGCAGGCCATGATTTTGACAGTCCTGCCATAGATCCAAACTTGTAAATACTGCCATCTACTGGCTGAATACTAGTGTAGTTGTTGCATAGAAATACATTCCAAGAATGAATTCCAACAATCAGAAATTAGAAATCAAATGTAAATAAGTGTATGCCATGCATACAATACAACTGTATTGCTTTTATTTTGAAGGTGACTGCTTTTTCTTTTCAAATTATATATGTGTATATGTGCATGCATGCCTACTCATCTTCATAACTCTTATCAGTTCAGCTTTCCACAACAGTCCCAGTTTCTCATGTGGCCCCTTGGGGAAATTGCTTACCTCTGCCATAGAAGTTCTTGAAACTTCAGAAAATATTTTTATTAATATTGTGTCAAGGATGGTCCTGATCCAGTCCAGAGCAGATTAAAGCAGAAAGAGTGGAACACAGCAAGCAGAGAGCGTGGGGAAGCTTAACCTTCAAATTTTGATACTATAAAAAAAGGAAGAACAATCTGAGCACTACAAAATTATGAAAGACTTCTAATGATTCCTTAATGATAAGATTGTGTGAAACACATAAAAAGGATTCTTTCCAAAACATTCAAGGAAGTTTGCATGTTATAGGCACACAGATCACACTTTTACTTGGACCACCAATGAAATGCACAAACTTTACACACACATGGAGATTGACTGGAGCAACCTTCAAAGCAGCCATATAATCCTTACTGGAGGGGTATTTTGTTGGCAATGACACAGTTTATGGAGCATCTCATTTGCATGTTTTGTACAGCCCTACTTGGCCTTAAATTGCTTTATTAGCAATTTAGGATTAACCCCATTGAGTTCAATGGAAGTTAGTTTTGAGTTGAATTGCATCAGGTCATCCATTTTGACCTCAAAAATTTATCCAGCCAAACTATATTTGTGATATCAAACACAAATGCATCCCAGATTTATTCAGCCATAATTTCCTGCAAGAATTTCTAATAAAAGCTTGAAATCCCTCAGCAAATAGAAATGCAGCCAAGACTGCCTTCATATCCCTAGCCTTAGGAATTAGCTCTTCGTTAACAAACATTGGGAGAGAGGGATACCCTGCAGTTTAGGAACATATGGAAAATTTTAATTAAAATTGTTTGGTGACATGGCAGCCTTCATATGTGCTATTGTTTCTACAGAAAAATAAACATTATTTTGTGCTCATTTTGCATTCTGAACCTTGAGATGTTTCAAAATATAGCTGCTTATTTGTTTACTCTAATTTAATTATTTCTATAGCCTGTCATACTACATCATTCTTATTATGTCTACAGCTGTTCCTGGAAGGCAAGGCCAATAGTTTATAATTTTGCCAAATGCCTTTTTTTTACTTTTCAACCACTTTACATTTTTTTAAAAAAATATTTTATAACTTGTCTAACTATAAACTACAAATAGAAAGCAACAACAAAAATGCAAAGAAAAAGTTCAAAAAGTTAAATCAGCAGGAGAAATAGTAATGGTAATTTTGTAAAAAGTCTACAATTCCATTTTTAAGTAATGACTCAAATCTTGGCTACACTTTAACTAAGTTAAAGCAGAGTTGGTATTTTTGAAGGAGCCAACATTTGCCTCTAATACTAAAGTCTTTTATCAGGAACACACAGCAGCATTTTTAACAACACTCCCAGCATAGTAAATCCAAAATGCTCCTTACATAGACAAATTCCAATATTTTTGGAACATATCTTAGCAACAAGTTACCTTCTTTAGTTTCTTAAACTGCAAGGATTTGTCAATCCTAAAGGAAATCAACGTTAACTATTCTTTGGAAGGACAGACCCTGAAGCTGAAGCTCAAATACGTTGACCATCAAACGAGAAGAGAGGACTCATTGGAAAAGATCTTGATGTTGGGAAAGATGGAAGGCAAAAGGAGAAGAATGATCAAACTAAGAAAAATGTTTGTTGGGATCATTGGTTCGAGGTGTGATGATGCCCTTGGAAAGTCCTGAGTTGTCCACTTCCATAGAGTTAGAACCATAAAATAATTTGATATGTCTCTTTCATTCTTAAATTAAAAAGTGGGGCATAATTAAATAATACATAAATAAGAATAACTATTCCCATGACAAACAAGTGTAAAGGAAGTAGCGAAATAAGTAGATGGATCCCTTTTGTGCCTCAGAAAGACAGAAAACAAAATGTAAAGCTTGTTTTGTTTTTAGTTAAAGAAAGGTAGTTAAACACACTTCTGTCACTCTGTACATTTTTGACCATATCAAGCTCTGGTTCAGATCTAGTAAACAAGAGAGCGCTACAAAAATTTATTGATCTGGAAATTGGCCCACAACAGTTTACATTTAAATGGATGAATTAACCCTGCTTTTCACATGCCTAGTTTCTGAGGAAATTGCAACAATTGCCAGAAAATGTTTGATTCAATGTATTTAGTACTATAGAAATCAACGTCTTATCATCTGGCTTGGAAATTGTAACACAGTTCAATGTGTGGACTTGTTTGCATAACTTTCCAGCTTGCTATGAAGTAAAATATTTATATTTTATTTTATTTAGGATAGGCTTAGGGTTATCTAATGACTAAAGGGAGTAGGAAGGATCTATGTTTAGCCTTTGGTAGTTTAGAGACTTTGGAGATTGTGACAAAACATATCCACGTGCTCAAGTTTTGAAAAGGAAAGCCAAACAGAAGCATAATGGTGATGAATAGGGTCTTTCCTTAATCTTTATCCAGAATACTAATTATAAAGAATGAATAGTAGAATGTTTGCAAAAAGCAGAGGTAGGTGACCTCAACTGGCCCTGTGAATAATGTGTAATATTAATCAAAAGTTATACCAGGAGCAACAATATTGTCCTTTGTAACTTCCCTTTTAAGCAAGGTAATAAAAGAGAACACTAATGCAGTCTAGTGTGCGAATGCTATGTTAATATTTTCTCTTTTCCTTATATTCTTGCTGTGATAAAATCCTGGAAGTAACCACTTGTTCTGGTATAATTAATGGGGTAGAAACTACAGCAATCAGAATACCTTGACTGCAATTTTTTAAAGCCATTCATTGAACAATAAATTCCAACTGGTCACTGCAACTAAGATTAATTACAGGCAGTTCCTTTGTACTTTTATTCGAGCCAGGCACATGACAAAGAAAAGAAAAAGACTTAAATCAGGAATTATACTTCAATAAGCCTATCTATTTTTTATATAAGTATTCAACTATTAAGTACAATTGCAAGGTATTTTTAAGCAAATATTTCAGAGACGGTAAACACAGCATTCCTTTTCTCTCATCCATAGTTTTCTTCTCTTTCATTTCAACAATGAATTATCCTTCAAACATCTATTTTTTTTAACAAGGACAAAGGAGGAAACAGATAAGAAGCTATTTCATAACCAACCTCACCATAGAATGAAATAGTTATTCAGACAGTAACATTGTGAATGAAAATCCTAGAAGAAAACACTTGCTTCTCCTGTCTCTGATCCAGTGGTGGGATTCAAAATATTTTTACTGCAGGTTCTGTGGGTGTGACTTGGTGGGCATGGCATGACTTGGTGGGTGTGGCAAGGGAAGGTTACTGCAAAATCCCATTCCCACCTCACCCCACTAACCTGCTTTCCAGCTCCGTTCTCCTGTGCAGGGCAACAAAAGAAAACCCAGCCAATCAGCTGGGACTCGGGAGGCAGAGAATAGATGGGGCGGGGCCAGTCAGAGGTGGTATTTGCCGGTTCCCCAAACTACTCAAAATTTCTGCTACCGGTTCTCCAGAACTGGTCAGAACCTGCTGAATACCATCTCTGCTCTCTGTTTAATATAGCATTTATTTGTCCTATTTCCATGGACTAAAATACAGATGTCCCTGCACCTTAAGCTACTCTTTACACTTCAGGTGAACAAGCACATTCTTCCTCTCCTGGATAAGAATTCTCTCTACTAATGTTGGCAGCCACATGTATGTGTGGAAGAACCGCCCCCTTTTCACATGCTCTGGGCCAAAGACAGAAAGTCTTTGATAGCGCACCCATGACCATTGACTTTTTAAATTCCCCCCAGCAGACAAATTGAATTGGATTGGATTAAATGCATTTAATCTATAGTCTACCTTTCAATTAATTGTAATGTACCATTTACACTCATAAATGTAAATTTAAACTATAAAGCAAATCAATCCACTTAAAACATATTTAATACACAGAAATAAAAATGTAGCATAACATTGGAAAGTTTTGTTAACACTGGGTGTATTTCACTTGTACAAATGTACTCAAATTTATCTTCCTGCAGTGATTTCCAGAATGCTCATAGACCTAAGCCATTTTAGATCACTTTTTGTTCCTTTCAGAAAGCTTCATAGAGGGAGAGAATTCAGAGAGAAATAGATCTGGTACAGGATAAGTACAAAGATGTAGTGCACTTGAAAAGTGATGAAAAGACTCTTTGCCACCTTTCAGAAGTTAAAAAGGTACACACAATCCTACTGAGGTGCTCCATATGAAGTTTGATCAATTCTGATTTCCTTAACAGTTTTTCCCCATACTGTAAACCAGCCAGCATTCTGGAAATTTTAAATCCACATATCTTAAAGTTGTCATGATTGAGAAACACAAATGAATAAGTTAAAAATTCAACCTAACCTTAATCTACACTATGAATTGTTGTAGATCATGTTGTGAGTACTTGTCTTTGTCTACCATTTTATTTATGAGCTAAATTTTCATAGAGATTCTACTTCAGCAAAATCTGCCATTTTTTTTAAAAAAAATATCTCAGGTACCCTATGGGAAGGATGGGGATTTGATACTTCAAGTATTCCTGCCTCTTTCATTCTTCAGAGGAAATTGATAACCATCGATGTATAGGGAAAGGGGACTAAAGGATAGAGTTGGCAGAAGATCCTTTGAGCATTCATGGGTGTTGAGCACAAGCAAAATGTGGGAAGCCACCCCTCCCGGAAGAATGAAATATTTTAGGAATTATTAAAAAGGCAGAATGTTATATTTCCCTAAAGGAGAAAATAGAGAAACATGCTCTTGGAGACAGAAAGCAGCTCCCAAGTCTTTCTTAATAGCCCCCAGCAGATATTTTGTGCCCATTGAGAAAGATTAGGTCATCCTATCCACAAAACAAAAGACCTCCAGCTCCTGGATGATGAGATTAAGACATGACTCCTCAGGACAAAACAGGATTAGCCCTCTACCATCTAGCAGCAGAGCTCACCACATTGCACAATCTCCTGGGAACATTACATCACCCTCCGGGCTTCAACCAAGCTTAGCACAGACAAACTCCTAGGACCTGGCCCCATGGGAGTCTGGCAACAGACAATAAAATACATGTTCTTGCACAGGACAGGAAGCTCAAGTTCAAAGCCCAAGAGAAGATATAAAAACCTCTCACTCTCAACTCCATGTGGTCAGCTACCCAGAACCCCTATGGTTCTGCTTCATCATTAAACTGTCTTTCCAATCATCCTCCATGTTTCCAGTGTCTTTCTCCTGGATTGGAACTGAACCAGATGGATATAAAGCATCAAGCCTCTTGGTTGAATGGACTTTTTTTTATTTAACTTTTTTTATTTCCTTTTTCATATAATGGGTATTTATCAGTCACTTCCTTTCCAAATCCAATTCCCGCAGAATTATTTCCCATAAATGTGATGTTTTTGCAGAAAAGCTTGCTTTAGGTTCTTGCAAAGAGATGAACACCGATAAAAATAGATTAACAAGATATCAGCTCGGTTTTAAACACTGCAGCAAAGGGATATGACCTCATTACAATTGGCTAAATGATACTGCCTCCACTTAAGGTGAAATGTAATCAAAACTTTCTTTCAGCCGTAATGAGACATTGTAAAACTGCAAGGGGAGGCAAGAATGTAGCAGAGATGGTCAATAACAGCTGAGTTTGGAAATGGCCACAATTTTCTCAGGGAGTGACAACTGGGAAACATTCGACTCCGACTCCGAGGATCTGCATGAGCAAAAGGCAGCTAAGTGGAGGTAAGTGTGGAACTGCCTTGTTGAAAACTGGAGATCAGCAAGAGAAGAGACGATCCCAGCTTAGTTGTAATGAGGTGTAAAGCACACCATCCCCCAAAAAGTAATGATTACAGAGATAAAATGAGAGGCCAAGAAAGGAAGGACAGAACAATTGGCAGACTGCGAAAGAATGAGGAACATGACGTGTTTCCAGAATAAGATAACAAATCATTGTAGTGACTATTAATGAGAAAGGCCAGAAATACTGCTAGTTATTATCCCAACGTCTTCTTCTTTTAAATCCAACCAACAGTAAAATAAATTTCTATTTAAAATAAGATATGTTCATCCCAAACAACAAATGCCACAATGGAATGTGCTTTGTATGCCTCTTCATGCCTTCTGAACAAGTGGAGATGACATCGTATCATACAGACCAGTGATGGTGAATCTTTTTGGCACTGAGTGCCTAAAGTGCACATACCCAAAATGCAATGCACATGCATGTCCCACATGTGTGCCCCCTGCGCACATGCACATGCCCTGCATGCATGCACTCCCCACACATACACCCCAGCATCACACATGCCCCTGTGTATGCCCTCTGCCCCTGTGCATGCGTGGCAGAAACCTGAAGACCAGCTTGCCAGCGGGAGGTGGGAGGCGTGTGTGCATGCACGGTGGAGCTGAGCTGGGGCGATGGCGCCACAGTCATATTACCTTGTAGTCAGTCATATTACCTTGTAGGAGAAATGGAAGGCATAAAAAATTAAATAAATAAATAAAACATCGAAGCTAGTGAACTGCAATGGAAAGCATAATGCCAGCTTTTCTGACTGACAAATGACCCCAGTGATGCACAAAATGAAGTACTCATGGCTCATTTCTTGACTAGAATGCAGAAGTGGTATTCAGCAGGTTCTGACCAGTTCTGGAGAACCAGTAGTGGAAATTTTGAGTAGTTTGGAGAACCGGTAAATACCACCTATGACTGGCCCCGCCCCATCTATTCTCTGCTTCCCGAGTCCCAGCTGATTGGCTAGGTCTTCTATGGTTGCCCTGCACAGGAGAACAGAGCTGGAAAGCAGATTAATGAGGTGGGGAGGGAAATGGGTTTTTGCAGTAACCTTCCCCTGTCATGCCCACCAAGCCATGCCCACAGAACTGGTAGTAAAAAGAAAATTAATCCCACCACTGCTAGAATGGCCAAATCAATTCCTAGGCTAGCCTCACAATTCTGTTTCATGTTCCTTCAAATTCAGTGAAATCTTTGATGACTTCACAGGCATGTAATTTTCTTGATGATATTTGGGAGGGGTTTCCATTGCTTTCTTCTGGCCCTTTTAAAAAAAAAAAAAAAAAACCTTCCCCGATCAGCCAAACAATGTGGTATTTTCGGGAAGCCTCCTATGCTCTTATGAAATAGGTCTGATGTTCTTTGCCTTCTGAATCCAGAGGTTCCCACCTAGAGAAACCTTCATCCCAAACTCCAACTACAGTAAATGCAACAATTGCTAGTGTCTCCAGAAGAAGCAAAGGAGTTCAGTGAATGTTTTTGGGGATACAAATTCTAGACTCTTGGCTCTGTTCCTAGTCACCTGTAATGGCAGAAGGAGGCAAAGGAATTTCCACAATTATGATGACAGAGAACAGATATATGTATTTGAGAAAACTCTCTCCGTTTTTTTTTAGAACATTTAAGGCTCCCGAGATGATTATCAGCACATTTTTGTCTAGAAAGTGACAGTGGATCTATGAAAGTCATCATCATATCAAGATTCAATTAACAGTTTAGAACTGTCTTTGAATCAACTGTGGTTTGATTTTAGTTCATTTAGATCACATTGTGATACTCAGTGTCAAAAGTGAGCATGTCACAATCATGCTTCTAATGATTTTGCTGTAAATTAATATGATGCTGAGTTTGCACCCTTGTCATTTCGTTAGTACCACAGTAGTAGTTCTCAAACCTTAAGTAGAATACCCATCAATGAAGATGTCAAATGTATTTTTAGACTGATCAAAATTAAAAGTATAAGGGCAAGTGTCAGATGTTTTCTTGAAGGTTTACATGAAACGCACAAGAGGAAGAAGAAATTCACTCATCCGTTTGTTAACTATTTAATGGGTGACAGGCTGCTTTCCACTAGTAGTGAACCACATGTTAAAACATAAGAATAATCCAGGTTTGTCTGCATGACATGAATGTATAATGATAGAACGTGCATCCTTTTATTTGACTGTGGTTAATTAAAACACTTGCAAGAATTCAGGGAGAAGATAATCTCAATTAAAACTTGAAAACAACTTGATATCAGTATTCAGAAAGGAGATGCAGTATAAAAGTAAAATAAAAACACTCTTCAGCTTTGCTGACCCTATTGATTGTATTATTAGAAACAGCATGGAATGTGCTTGCCTTTTTGTGTGCTTGGGTATGTTCCTTCAAGTTAATCTTGACTCCTTGGTTGGAATTAGTCCCTGCAATTTTCTCGGCAAGATTTTTCAGAAATGGCTTACCCTTGCTTTCTTCTAAGAAATACTGATTGGCCAGTATGGAAAGCTTCATGCCTAAAATAGGACTATAATTCACAGTTTCTAGCCTGGTACCATAATCACTACACCAAATGGGCTCTCTCCTTATTATTGAATTATTTACTTAATCCTAGTTTTCTACTTCATAATATATTCAGTACAGCTAACCAAAATAATGAAAATGGGATTAGAAATACAAATTTATATATACAACCAAGATTCAAGAAACCCCATAATCCACATAGATTTTGTTTAAAACCCAGTGAAATATGAGGGTACAAGAACCAAGAACGAGATCAAGTAAAACATTCAGAAATCAAGGCAATGCCAGGGCTTCACCTAATTACTGACAGCGGAAACACCTGGAGACAGGACGCAAGAATTCCCAATAATGCCACCATGTATAAACTAACATAGTTTGGGAGAATGGCAGTGAGAATGGGACTTCTCAGTTTTTGCAGGTGGGGCAGATTTATGTGGGAATCCAAAACAGGCACCACATATTTAATGTATTGTCTTGAAATTGTATGATGTGCCCTTGAAGCAGTATTTGGCTGGTTTTGGGGGGAAACATTCATAGTAAACTCTTTCTATAAGAGCTGTGTTGTTAATGTTACATGGGAAACTAGAGGACTCCCTCATTTTGTCAGGAAGATTTAGCATCTTGAGTTGCATGACTCATCCGTAATTTTAATCATGCTTGTGTACAGATTATTTACATTATGTTTTGTTCCTTTACTAAGATAACTCTTTTAAGATTTTTTGTTTTGTAAGGGTTGAATTACTAAATAAACAAATCTGAATCTAGTCCCTGAGAACTGCTTTGGTTGGGTTCCCCATCCATGACTGAAGCTGCCTTGAAAGCATCTGCTGCTTTTGAAATGTGTTGAGGAGAGAATAAAAGCATGAAAGCAGATCTATATAACAACTGTATATATATACACACTGATGACATGGACAGCTTTTGGAAGAAAAAGGCAATATTTATGACATGATAAAAAAGCTGGATTTCCTATTGCAGCTGGGAAAACAATCCATATATTGAATAAGAGTAATAATGTAAGGCATGTGTCTCTGTCTCTCTCACACATATACTCCCTCTGTGTGTGTGTGTGAGAGAGAGAGAAAGAGAGAGAGAGAGAGAGAGACAGGGAGGGAGAGGGAGAGAGGGAGAGGGAGAGGGAGAGGGAGGTAAGGACACTGCTTCCTATGGCTGGAAAAAGTGATTGGACTAAGATCACCCAGCAGGCTTTGTACCTAAGGCAGGACTAGGGCTCCCAGCCTCCTGGTTTCTAGCCTTATACCTTACCACTATAACAAACTGCTCTTACATTTCTTACAGTGTAAAGTAGGCAGCCTTGAACCTCAATTTAAAATCTCCTTTTGTTACATTTACATGGCGCAACCCTGCTATTTTTAACCTGAAATCAATTGGCATTGATTAAAATGCATCTCTCTAACATCTTGAGATAAGAGAGATATAGAGTCCCCTGAAAAATAAATTATTTTCTCATATTAGGTATTACATTGGTTATTTCACTAAGTCTGTGCATTTAACTACCCCACAGCAAATAATAATAGGTTACCAAACATTTGCGAAGTATAAACTCTGATGCAAACCATACAGATCTATTATACAATAACCGGTTACTTACTGTAAATACTCTATTTCTGAATACCTACACAGATATTAATTTAAATACTAGCAGACATGGTTCCAAAAATACCAGGCACTCACCGCCTTATAATAAGTTAATAATGCACAATATATTTATATTTCTTTATTTACTGTATGCTTTAAACAAAGAAAATAAAAAGGAACCAGAATAGAAGTACAAAAAGTAAATATCAATGATTCAATAAACATATAAAATACAAAGGCAATGTAATAATACTAATGTGATTGAATTCTAGCAATATTTTAATTGAGCAGTTTTGTATTCAAATAGCCTCAAAAAGGAAAGATTGCACTTTGATATTTGACTTTCTTATTGGTGATGAGAAAATCAGGTGAGGCCATCTGTTCCATTTTTTTTTAATTCAAGAAAATTTGGAAAATATGGTTCATATGTCTCAAGAGATATGGGGGATGGGTGAAAGTTCTGCTTATTGCTCTGATATCAACAGAAATGAGTTTAAGTACACAAAATAATATATCATTGATACTTTACACCAGGGGTGTCAAACTTGTGTTGTCATGGCAGTGTCACATGACATATCAGGACTTTTTTCCCCTTTGCTAAACCAGGCAGGGGGACGGAGCCAGCACGTGATGCATCCTGCCTACGGGCCGTGAGTTTGACATCCTGCTTTACACCAACATTTCTCAACCTCAACAAGTGTAAACTGTGTGGACTTCAAGTCCCAGAATTCACCTCCTAGCAAGCTGTTGAAAGAGTTGAAGTTCACAAAGCTTAAAGTTGCTGAGATTGAAAAACATTGCTTTGCACAGTGCTGATTTATCAAGATCCTTATAAATGGAAGTGGTGTTGGATATGTTACAAAGATTGATCTCTTTCTTATATGTCTGGCAGAATTAAGGAATACATGTAATATATATTGCCATAGTTGGAAGACATTGTCTTTTTCATCTATTTTTCATTTTGTTTAACTATCTGGATTGTATTTTTCATCAAAAGTATGCAAAAGGTAGTCATCTAAAGTGGCAGGATTTTGATGGAATATGCCCATCAAGAAGAAGACCGAAATAATTTGAACCTTGGGGAAATTGTCCTGTTTTAATAATTTCATAAAAGTCGTCCATTTTGTTTTATAAGTTGATAGAACTGATTGAGCTCATTCATTAATTGTAGTAGTGCCCTGGAACAGAATGGGGTTCTTTAGTCAGTCTTTAAAAAAAACTATTTTTTTTTAAAAAAAAATGATTTATTATACAATACCAATAGATATAGAAAAGAGAGCCTGTTTAATCTACCGTGTTTCTCATATAATAAGGCCGGGTCTTATTTTTTTTTGAGCCCCGAAAAAATGGCTAGGCTGTCTTTTCGGGGGGTGATTTAATTCCCCCCCCTTGCATCTTCGGGCGGGCGGGCGGCGATGGCTTGGATGTTGACCTCGCCGTTGGTGGGGCACTTCGTATTAGGGTCAACGCAGGCAGCAAAAGTACTTCCTAACAGCAAGCCCCCCCACCATTTCCCCCATTTCACATGTTTTAATATAGGCCTTAATTTGGGGGGAGGGGCCTAATTTCATTTCATGGCTATAAAACATGCTGGGACTTCCTATTGGGGGAGGCCATATTGTTGGAGAAACAGGGTAGTGGTTAGGGCATAAGGTTAGAAAGTGGGAGATTATGAATTCTAGTGCCCCCTTAGCCATGAAAGTCAGCTGTGTGACCTTGGGTCAATCAGTTTCTTTCACCCCAATTCATCTTATGGGGTTGTTGTTGTGGGAAAAATAGAAGGAGGAAGATGTGTTGGATATGTTTGCCACTATGAGCTATTTGTAAAAAAATAATAAATAAAGGCAGGATGCAGAAAGAGAGAGAGAGAAGCTCTGGAAAATTATACTGTGTGCAACTCCAAATAATTTGATTTAATTGCTTGACAATTCTTTTTTCCACGGACTCTAAAATACTAATTCAAATAAACCATACATATCAACAGTTCATTTCTGACAATTAGCTATAGCTTTATCTTTCCAGCATTGTATACTTCATTTGGACATGACTCCAGGAATGGTTCCTATATCTTGACAGAGTCCACGTAATTGGAGAATAACCTATAAAATCATTAACCATTAAAGAGAGAGATTCCCCTCAAAATCTGCTATGCTACTTTCTTGGGACGTGTGTGTATGTTTGTGCGTGTGCACTTTTGGGAAGGATGAGTGCATGCCAAAAGTAGATACCTCCAGCAAGATCTCCCAAAGAGGTGAAGATCATACCAGCTGGCTAACTAAAGCAAGCAGGCTCCTATATCAAACTCCAGGCCCTTGGGCCAAATCTAGCCCACGAGGTCTTAGATCTGGCCCACAGGGGCACCATGGAAACAGTGAAGGTCCGGCCCATGAGGCCTCTTTCAGTGAAAACGGAGTTCGGGAGAGCTGCATGCGCAGGGGTTGGATTCAAATTTTGTAACAACCCGTTCTGTGGCCATGGCTAGGTGGGCGTGGCCATGTGACTGGGTGGGTATGGCTTGTTTGGGGGGCAGCACCCCCCTGGTTTTGGGGGGTCTTCTGGGCCTCAGGGAAGCCTCCTGGGGGGGATTTTTACTCCCAGAAGGCTTCCCTGGGACTCAGGAAGGAAAAAACATGGAGCATGGGGGGCACGCAGCAACCCCCTTTGCTCCATTTTGGGGCCTTCTGGGCCTCAGAGGAGCCTCCTGGGGGGCTTTTTTGCTCTCAGGTGCAACACACCCCCTCCATTTTTTTGCTTTCCTGGGCCTCAGGGAAGCCTCCTGGGCGAACCATTAAGTAAGCAAGGGGAATCCCGGCACAGCTGATCATAGGAACAGTTGATTGTTGAGAAGGGGGGGGAAAGAAATACCTTAAGGAGTGACCGGGCGGGGAAGAATGCAGTCAGCGATGTCAGGCATGCATGCAATGTTGTGCATGTGCGATAAGGACTGACTGGGCAGGGAGGGGTGGGGCCAATCAGTTATCTGAACTGCGTAGAATCATAACAACTGGTTCTATAGAACCAGTACAAACCGGTAGAATCCCACCGCTGTGCATGCAGCCCTTCCAAGCTCTATTTTCGCTGATAGGAAGTTGCAGGAGTCCATCACAGCTGAAAACGGAGCTCAGGAGCCCATTTTCACTGGCAGAGTACCCTCAGCCACCACAGGCAACCCGACATGAGTGATCTCAAGCTGGCCATGCCCACCATGCCCTCCCCGGACATCAAACACAACCCTGATGTGGCCCTGGAAGAAATCGAGCTGGACACCCCTGATATAAAAGGATGACAGCCAACAATCATTTTAGTGACAACAGGAAATACATAACTATGTAGGTAAAGCAAGATTAGACCAGTCTTGTATTTTATCAAGAGAACTATATGGATAGATAATATAAAGTGATTGATAATATAGTGCCAATTGATGGGCTGCTCAGGTCAAATAGTACTCAATTTGCTACTGGAAAAAAAAGGTAAGGATCTTTCAGAGCATTAATGGGCTTTATGATGTGGCTAGATTAAAGCCACTGGGATATCTGTGAAAAATGAAGCAGGAAGA
This sequence comes from Notechis scutatus, assembly GCF_049901735.1. Classification (NCBI taxonomy): domain Eukaryota; kingdom Metazoa; phylum Chordata; class Lepidosauria; order Squamata; family Elapidae; genus Notechis; species Notechis scutatus. The sequence continues at coordinate 147,300,156 of NC_142011.1, read as the reverse complement.
TCACATTTTGCCAGCCCAAATATTTCTTCAGTGCTAATGCAGTCTTCAACAACCAAAACAATATTTATATACATGAACGTCACCAGACAGCAAACAGAAAACAAATTAACATTAATCAAATATTAAATAAACATTATTTCTACATGGAGGATGTCAGAATAAATGGTAGAAATTTTGGAGAGGAGGGATGGGGAGGTTAGAAGATAAGATCTCATGAAAGAACTTCAAAATAATGTCAAAGAGCCATTAGAAGAGACAAGAAGCATTATTAAAACAACATCTGTACAGACACCAAAGATGAAAATAGTAATGGAAAAAAACCAGAAAAAGTCCTCAGAACTCAGAAAAAAAATCCCAGTCTCAATTTGATATACAAAATGACATTAATGGACAAATAGTAATTGATTGTAAGAAGATCAAATGAAGATGGAATGTAGGCATCTGAAATTCTATACAGTAGAAATGTCAGAATCCAAGATATCTTAGAAAATATCCCCTACTGACAGTAAGTCCTTTTTTACTTAGGTAAGGTAAGCAGTGGTGGGATTAATTTTTTTTTACCTCCGGTTCTGTGGGCGTGGCTTGGTGGGCGTGGCAGGGGAAGGATACTATGAAAACTCCATTCCCTGCCCACTCCTGGGGGAAGGTTACTGCAAAAACCCATTCCCTCCCCACCCCACTAACCTGCTTTCCAGCTCCGTTCTCCTGTGCAGGGCAACAAAAGAAGACCCAGCCAATTAGCTAGGACTTGGGAGGCAGAGAATAGATGGCAGCAGGGCCAGTCAGAGGCGGTATTTGCCAGTTCTCCAAACTACTAAAAATTTCCACTACTGGTTCTTCAGAACTGGTCAGAACCTGCTGGATACCACCTCTGAAGGTAAATACTTATCTATTTGAAATTAGTACTAGATTATTAAGCTACACTACAATGGTTATCTAGTTGGAAGATGACAGAGAGATGGAATACCAATGGAAATATGGCAAGTGACAGAAGAAGTATGAGTAAAGATTCTAACCAAGCAATTCTGGCCATTCTGGAGAAAAACACAATAGTCAGTAGATTAACGAGCTCCATCTATTTAAGAGCCAGTTTTGGTTCTGGGGTAATAGATTAGAAACTGGGAAGACATTGAATAGGTTGAGGCTGGGAGTACCTAAGTGTAAGATCAATATGCTCAAGAGGGGGTTGTATTTTGCAAATGTGGAGAGATGCACCCATTTGTTGGTCTGTTGATTACTACCAATAGAACATTCTGAAAGTGATTTGCTTCTGGCTAACGATAAAGCCAAAGAAGGCAGGCTCATTTTGGCAGTTTAGGGTTTGATCTGGATAGGGAATAAATAAAACCAGGAGAGTATTGTTGTGTCCCTGACTAGCTAAGTCTTCAACCTGGTCCGCATTTTGAGCGGGACCATCTTACTGTTCCCATTGGTTGGTGCCGTTTGACAGCAGACTATATAAGGAGCTGTCAAACGGCATCAGCTGAGCAGTTGGGGCTCCGGCTCCAACCAGCCGGCTGCCAGCCCAGCTGGGCAGCCACGTTAATCTGTTACTACTTCGAATAAAGAAACGTTATTCTTCAGCTCCTTTGTCTGCCTGGTGTGTCCGTCTAGACTAATACAACACTGGCAACGAAGGTGGGATGTCAGAAGAGACACCCAGGCAAGAAGCTAAGTCACTGAAGATAGAGCTGAAGCCACAGCATGTCTGGAGCCGCAGACAGTCTCTGCGCGCGCCAAATTTAAAAGAGCCTCCTCACCTGAGGAAAAGAAAGTCTCCCTGAGCTGAGGAAAAGAAAGTCTCCCTGAGCTGAGGAAAAGAAAGTCTCCCTGAGCTGAGGAAAAGAAAGTCTCCCTGAGCTGAGGAAAAGAAAGTCTCCCTGAGCTGAGGAGAAAGTCTCCCTGAGCTGAGGAGAAAGTCTCCCTGAGCTGAGGAGAAAGTCTCCCTGAGCTGAGGAGAAAGTCTCCCTGAGCTGAGGAGAAAGTCTCCCTGAGCTGAGGAGAAAGTCACTGTCTGACAGGCACTCTAGCCCCCCGTGCGAAAGGCACCCCCGTTGGCGCTACCAAAAGCGCAGAAGTCTGAAAGCCTCCCCAGCCGAGGAACAGACATCGCCTCAAGGCCCGTGAAGGCTGGCGAAACCCCGTTGGCGCTACCAAAAGCGCAGAAGTCTGAAAAGCCTCCCCAGCCGAGGAACAGACGTCGCCTCAAGGCCCGTGAAGGCTGGCGAAAAACCCCCACCCCGTTGGCGCTACAAGAGCGCAGAAGCCTACAGCCTCTAGCAGAGGTCCAGACTTCGCCTCAAGGCCGTGAAGGCTGGCGAGACTACGCTTCCACCACCCCCACCGATCCGGCCGCCGTTACCGTCGCTGCCGCCGCCGCGGTTTCCCGAGCTGTCGCCTCTGCCTCCTCGATCCGCCGCCGCCGCGCGACCCCGACAGCCGCTCCCGCCAAGGACGCCGAGCGCCTCCACTGCAGCCGCTCCCGCCGAAGACGCCGCTGCGGCCTCCGCTGCCGCCGCCGCGGCCTCCACTCTTCTGCCGCCGCTGCGGCCTCCGCTGCCGCCGCTCCGGTATTTGGGGGGTGTCAGGCGTTGAACAAGGACGACCGCACCCACCATTAGAGTCCTTCCATGCACCCACCATTAGAGTCCTTCCATGCACCCACCATTAGGGTCCTTCCACCTGGTCTTGCAATTCTTGGTAGTAGCTATATGTTAGATTGTCTATATGTCCCCAGGGGGTCTCAAGCTAGGTGGGTGGGAGGTTGGATTGTCACTACCCTAGGGGGGGCCAGGAGAGCACGAAGGCCTGCTCCCCTTTTTCAGCCTTAGGCCCTGACCATCATAGTCAGCTCCCTAACTCAGTGGTCCCCACATACCCCTTCACGCAAGCCACAGCTAGACCTGCCATCTCTGCAGCGTTGGTTCCAAGGCAGGCAGCTGTCAGTATTTGACCCACAACCCTTGGGATGTGGGGGCCCCTACTCCGCCACAGGCGGGAGGTCACCTGGGCAGGGTTGCTTGCCACGTTTGTCAGGGTCTCCTTCCCAGGCCAGGTGCTCCTCCCTGGCCACTAGTTCAATTTCCTCACTAGTTCAATTTCCTTGTTATACCATTGTATTCCCAAAAGGCTGGGCAGCGCATGCCCTTAGCTAGGGGAAAGGGGTGTTGTGTCCCTGACTAGCTAAGTCTTCAACCTGGTCCGCATTTTGAGCGGGACCATCTTACTGTTCCCATTGGTTGGTGCCGTTTGACAGCAGACTATATAAGGAGCTGTCAAACGGCATCAGCTGAGCAGTTGGGGCTCCGGCTCCAGCCAGCCGGCTGCCAGCCCAGCTGGGCAGCCACGTTAATCTGTTACTACTTCGAATAAAGAAACGTTATTCTTCAGCTCCTGTGTCTGCCTGGTGTGTCCGTCTAGACCAATACAACAAGTATGAGTTCTAGTCCAACCGTAGGAATAAGCCAGCTGGGTGACTTTAGGCCAGTCACTATCTTTCAGCCCTAGGAAGACAGCAAGAGCAAACTACTTCCAAAAATCTTGCTATAAAAACTGCAGGAATCGGTCCAGACAGCTGACAGAAGTCAATATTGACTCAAAGGCAAAAACATAATATATACTAAAAAAAAAAAAGGAGAGATTTAACAGGCTGTTCCATGTATGCAATAATATCTTTAACTTCACACAGTAGTAAAATAATGCCCAGGATCTTCCAATACACATTAGAGTCCTAGATAGAGAGGGAGATACTAAATGTAAAAGGTGGCTTTACAAAAGTCTAAGCAACCCAAGACATTATTGCTGATGCACACTGGATAAATGAGAAAGGCAAATGCCAAAGAGAATTCAATATGTGTTTCATTGATTATAGAAAAACCTTTAGTTGTGTCAATCTTGTCAAGCTTTGGAATGTGCTTATTGTACTCAATGGAAACCTTTACACTGGTGAGGAAACTCTCGTACAGACAAAGTATTGCAGAATAGGCTGGTTCCAGGTTGGCCAATTAATGTACTCAAATTATGTGCAGAATATATATCAATAGAAAGTGGATTAGAAGAACAGCATGGTTTAAAACTGGAGAAAGAAACATCAATAGCCTGCTCTATCCTGGTGACACTACTTTGCTGAAAATGCAGATGAACTGCAAACTCTAGTAATGAAAATAGGGGAAAAGTGAGACTAAGATTAAATAGAAGACAAAATTACTGACAAGAGATACAGCAATCAACCTTAGAATTGACAATGAAGATACTGAACTGGTGGATAGCTTTTGTCTTTTAGGATCAACTATCAACAGTAAAGAATTAAGAAATGCATAGCAATGAAACCCTTGCTGTTGGTCCTCTCAAATGAGTGCATACTTACAAAGTGGACAGTGCAATTGTATGCTTGTTTATTTTATTTATTTATTTTATTTGTCAATCGCTTACAAGATAATAGTTATAAGTATAAACATGAGTAACAATACAGGAAATAGGTATGAATAAATGGAGACAATAGGACAGGAATGGTAGGCATGATTGTGCACTTATGCACGCCCCTTACAAACCTCTTAGGAATGGGGTGAGGTCAATAGTGGATAGTTTGAGGTTAAAGGAGTGGGGGTTAGAGAATGCAACAACAGAATCAGGTAGTGCATTCCAGGCATTGACCACTCTGTTGCTGAAGTCATACTTTCTGCAATCAAGTTTGGAGCGGTTTACATTGAGTTTGTATCTGTTGTGTTCTCTTGTATTGTTGCGGTTGAAGCTGAAGTAGTCATTGACTGGTAGGACATTGTACAAGATAATGCTTGTGATCATAAATTGTCTTTACAATCCCTTCAGAGAGCCAATTTGGGATAGTAGCTAAGGCACTGGGTTAGAAATTGGGAGACAGGGAATTCTAGCCCACCTCTGATACAAAGTCAGCTGAGTGACCTTGGGCCAGTCATTCTGCCTCTCTCACTTCTAGGAAATAGGCAACAGCAAACCACTTCCAAGCTATTATCAAGGAAACTGCAGGAACCTACCCAGGCAGTCACTAGGAGTGAGCACACAAAACAAAATACCATCTCTTCAAATCTTTATTTTGAGATGAAAAAGCTGGAGTGGTTGTTGCAGAGAAGGCTCTTCTTCAATGTACACTTTGAACTCCACCTCTTTCCTGTCTGTTTTCATGAAATACCTCAGTTGTATTTACAGGTTGTCCTCACTTAACAATCACAACTGGGACAGGCAATTCCTTCTCTAAGCAATGTGGTCATTACAAGAGACATCACATGACTATGACAGACATATGACCTCCGTTCTACCATAATCATTAAGCAAGTCACCTAGGACTGAAGCAGAACATCACATGAGCATAATTTGCAATTTGACTGCCAACATCTCCATTGATTCTGCTTGTCAGAAGCCAGCTGTGAAGTTCAAATGGTGACCACAGGATGCTGCAACCATCAAAAAATGCCTGATTACAAAACACCCAAATATTGATCAAGTGACACAGGGATGCTGAACAGTTGTAAGGGCAGTTGTGTAAAGGACGAGTTGTGATGGCATTTTTTCATTGCTGTTGTAACTTTGAATGGTTGTTAAATATGGACGTTAAGCAAGGTCTACCTATAAGGTATTTGCCAACCAGATGAACGTTCATAGAGAAGAAGGCAAATCCTATTTCTTATTCCTACAAAGTAAAATATTTGAATATGCATCCTGAAAAGTAAGATAATGTTTACTAAACGAATCAAGGAGAGAACCAGCCTAGAAATAAGGAGAAATGTCCTGACAGTAAGAAAAATCAATCAGTGGAACAGCTTGCTTCCAGAAATTGTCGGTATTCCATCACCGGAGGTTTTAAAGAAGAGATTGGACAACCATTTGGCCAGAATGGTATAGGGTAGTGGTTCTCAATCTGAGATCTATAGACCCCTGGGGGGCTGTAATGTCACAGGGAGGTCCATGAGGCTTGAAAAAATATTATGATTTAAATCTTGACTTAAGTCTTGGTGGTCCATGGCCATGGTCTATGGCCACAAAAGGTATTTAAAGGGGGGAATGTGGTGAAGAAAACTTGAGAACAACTTTTAGAGGGTGTTGAGGTAATTCCCCATTAGGAGAATGAGCGCATACAGGGAGACGTATAGAGAGAAGTGTTTGAATAATACACATACAATACACAGATACACTGTACAGTAAATGTAGGTTTTTACTTCCAGAAAGGTTTAAGCAAAGTTCAAAATAAGCAATCCAAAATCATTCACAAGTAAATCAGTCAGTTTTTCAATCCATGAATAATCCAAATATCAAATTCCAGTGTCAAAAACAGTTCAGTATCAGACTTACATTAAATCCAGTAATATCAATCAATTAGAAGAAATGGAGCAACGGCAATAGTTTCCAACAGAAGGAAACAGAGATACACTTACACTCTCTTCTGAGACTCAGACTAAACAACCCAGGTTTCTGGCTCCATCTTATGGCTGTTTAAAAAACCACACCCAATTGCAGTTTTTGCAATCTCTTAAAGACATAGTACGAAAATGTTTATCCTGGTTTATATATTTCTAACCCAAATACCTGTTAGGTGACTTATATTCCTAACAGAGGGTCTCCTGCTTGAGCAGGGGCTGGACTAGAAGACCTCCAAGGCTCTTCCAACTCCATTAAAGTGCTGAGACTTGCATGTAGCAACACTTTTAGGAATTGTTATTGTCTGAAGAAACCAACCATTGCCACCAGAATGTGCATTTTGGAGGGGATGAGTAACTATTTTCTATCCATAACCTCATTCTTGGCAACTATTTTAAAGCTTTGCCTAAAGCCCTGAATCAAATGCTTTTGACAAAGTAACTATATCATCCAATTATCGTATCAGTTTCTGGCAGGATATATATACGACAGAAAAGGAAAAAGTTAAATGTTATGATTCAGAGAATCATCAAGTGCCAAGATTTTGTTCTGTATGAGGTGATTTCATTAAAGGCTGCCTAAGATACTTGAGGATTTCACCTCAGGATAACTCAACTGGGAACAATTAGAATCCTTCCAAATATAGTGTGATTTTAAAAAAGGTAAAATAATTCACAATAGGCTGTTTGGAAACTGTCCACTTCTCACAATCATCAACCACTAGAAGTCACTAAACATTTATCTACCCTAATGTTTTATTATTTGGGACAACCTGCCTATCTCCGTCTTTAGGGATGAACCGAGCACAGCTGGAAGCCATTGAGTGTCTACAGCTGAAATATATATTTTTTAAAAAAAAAAATCAATGAAAATGAAGCTCAGAGCTGCAGTTTGGTGGAAAAGCCGTCTGAAGGACAAAAGAAAGTCTAGCCGTCAGTGCCTTGCTCCTTCCAAAGGCTTTGCTTCTTTTCCTCATAAAAGATAGCGGTATAATGTGAAGCCATTAGAACGAGTCATATAGATTTATTCTTTAGTATCAGACTAATTAGCTCTACTTTATTTAGGAGCACTTAAAGGAGAGAAGGAATTATATGAGCACTCAGCTCCTTTGTTGCGTTTGGAAGAACTATCCCCAAAGTTCTGAAAACTTTGTTTCCAAAGCAACGCTATCACTTCACGATGCCTTTACTGATATAGTATGTAATGTTTATGTGTTTATTTCTGCAGATTCCAGTATCTATTTCCTTTTATGTTTTATTTATGGCATTACCTACTTCATTCCGGGCAATTCGAGATAACAGCACGCAGACTTCTCAGCCGCTTTTCATCATGAATGGTTCGTTTCTGATAATGTTTGATTGCACAGAAATACATTTGCGCCACTTATAACCAAGGCCATGGAATGATCAGCCATTAATGAAGACACTCTGCCTCATGCAGAGTGAGAGATATCTGTGAGGAGACGCGCTCCGTTCCTCCATTATAATTTGCCTCAGTTACAAGAACTAGAAATGAATTACTAGCCACTGAAAATTATCACAGACATGCTGATAATACACATCTAACCCAAAAACATAGCAATGGAAAATCATTTTTCGCTGTTATTGTTCAGTGGTTCCATCACTTTTGATCATTTGTGACCCGACACTATTTTACCAAGAGTTATTGGTATTTGTTAGAGTGATTGCTTCTCTGAGATCATTTAAACTTAAAACTTGTATTCACAGTGATATTATCTAGCCACCTAGTCTTCAATCAGCATCTTTTTTCAAGGGTCTTCTCCACTATGCACCCAAAATACTTAAGTATTGTTTGTTTATTTGTTTAAATGTCTTCACTACTCAATTCCAGTGCACTATAGGTGGCATACAAAAACTTGAAAGACAAATATAAAAATAGCTAAAACCAGGCAGCTGAGATTAAAATAATCCAATAAACAATACAATCAGCAAAATAGCAGCCTTGGACAAATTATTATTTTATTATATATTTATTAGCATCCCATCTTTATTATTTCTGCAAATAACTCAAGGTGGTGAATGTATCCAACATCTTTCTCCTCCTATTTTCCTCACAACAAAAAACCTGCCATCATAAACCTCAGGCCTGGGATCAAAGCTAGATTTGTGAAGCTTTCCAGAACCCTAGAAGAAAGGGTGCCATCCAGTGGTTGTATTCAAATGCGTGGCTTGGTGGGCGTGGCAGGGGAAGGATACTGTAAAATCTCCAGTCAGAGGTGGTATTAGCCGGTTCTCCGAACTACTCAAAATTTCCGCTACCGGTTCTCCAGAACTGGTCAGAACCTGCTGAATGCCACCTCTGGTGCCATCCTTCACCGCAGTGGGATGCTATTCCAGAAGATAAGGGCAGCAGAGAAAGCCTTCTTCCTAGGATGACAATGTTTAACAAAGGGGACCTGGAATGTACCCTCCCTGCTGGAAAGTATGGGGTGAAGCATATAGACCCTAAAATAAACATCCTTTTGCAAGAACTGATGAATGGGGTGAATATTTTTTCCCCAGCATCACCACACTGAAGAGTAATAATAATATTTATGTTTGTGTCTCAGGTTTTTGTTTTCATTGGATTGCTTTTACCTTTTGTAAGCCACCCAGAGTCATTTAGACGAGATGGATGGCCATGCAAACTGAATGAACAACAACAACAACTGCAAAGGTGGAATGATTTTCATTCATTTTGTCTTCAACTGGACCCACAAAAAAATCTATTCATAACATTACATTGAAGAAGTTACATTACAGTTATTCAGCATAAGAAACGTAAAAATTGTTTGTTAATTTTATTTTTAGTTGCTGAGTGGCTCTGTTCTCTCTCCCTCTTCCTAATTTTCCTTAATGGAACTTACAGTTTCTTTTCTATACTGTATTAAAAACCTAACAGGAAACTAATACTCTTTATTATCAGATCACTTCAGACCACACACAGATTTAAGAAATACTACACTTTGCCCATTCTTGCCAGAAGATTTCAGATGTCTGCAGAATCTTTCTCAGTCAGGGGTATCTTCCTGACAAATTTGAGTAGAAGAGAACCAGTAAATATAGTATAAAAGGAAACGCATGTCATAGACTACAATGTAGTACTGTAGAGTCCCCATATTTACTCAATGTCCAATTTATATGTCACAGGGGAAGACAAACAAATTGGCTATTTGGAAAGTTACCATTTTTTAACTTTTCAAAATGAAGAGGTTCCAGGATGGGTGGATTATTTCTGTTAGTAACTATCAATTCTAGGTCCATTGCTTCTCATATATTCATGTTATTATGCTATAAACTGATGGAACGAGTAAGTGAATATGCAACTTGACCATTGTATACAGACTACCAGAAATAAACTCCACTGAATATCTATTAATAAGGTATAACAAGTTGTAGTTCAAAGTTCAATTTTTTTTAAATCAAAAGACTGGACTAAACAATATTGCAAAATAAAATAACATATTTAAATCTGAAAAGACTGGTGAATAAGCAGCACTTCAAAGTCTCTTGCCCTCAATTGGACTAATAAACAGCTTAAAATATTAACTTTAGAATCATACCTACTAATCCTTATCTGGCCATTGTTTAGTCTGTGGCTTTTCCTCCTGCCTCCCAAGGCCATTCCCACATACCATTATGGACAAAGAGTTTCATTTTCCCCTCACATTTCACAGAGCATGACTCTGAGAACGAATCACTAGACCAAAGTCAACCAGCTGGTCTCCATGTCTAAGGGAAGACTAGAACCTCCGGCTGTTTCTTTTCTAGCCTCCATTACATTCTCCCAAGTGGGATGAAGAA